>NC_137057.1:20847168-20856130 GCF_032717465.1 Coenobita brevimanus | reverse complement strand
CATATTCTGACATCCTGGACTCCAACATTTATTCTCACCCTTTCCTACCGACCATGTATCGTGCTCTCTCTCTCTTTCTCTCTCTCTCTCTCTCTCTCTCTCTCTCTCTCTCTCTCAATTTTCGCCAATACATCGTGGGCACACATTGATCCTGTTGATAATTTTATGGGAACAATGGAAAGTTTATACTGGTCTTGATATTACTGTCTGATTATGAGCTGTATTCTCGGTGATAAAGAAGATATCATAAGTAGTTCTTTTTTCATATCCATATTTAACTTTACCATCGTCTTTTATGTTCTGAGATTTTTCTTTAATATTGATAAAGTTTACATATAGTACTAGGCAACAGAAGTCACACACACACACACACACACACACACACACACACGAATTCTCCTCTCCTCCTCCCTCCTCCTTCCTCATTGAAACCACAACGGGGGAAGTAAAAACTCTCCTCTCACTGCGAAGACTTTGACTGGACCTAGAATGTATGTGAAGGGTTCAGCAATGAGTGGACCTCTACTTCTTTATTCTTGAGCGAGAGAGAGAGAGAGAGAGAGAGGGAGAGGTGGTAGTGTGTGTGTGTGTGTATGTGTATAATATGTGTGTGTGTGTGTGTGTGTGTATTTTCTTTCCGACACACACACATACATCCTATCTACCTACCTGTCTACATACTCTCAGGGACAGGATCCCACTGCTATACAGTCCTCTGGTGGCAGATAGAGAATGGTCTTCAGAAGACCTGCAGAGGCCACCGTCTTAGACAGCGCGAAACCATGGGATCCCTTACTGATATATTGGGCTCCACTGAATATACCGAATTAGGTGGCACAAAAAATTACTTCTCACCAGAAATAGGGAGGGTAGGATTATTTACACAATCACTCCAATCAAAAATTAATTCTACCTGTTAATGATTTCACGGGCTTTCCTGTTGGATCATCATCTACTAAAGGTCCAACCGCACTGCCTCCTGAGCTTGCAGGTGGTGTGCCACTGAAGGTAAGTACGCAGTATCTTAGCAAATCAGGAGACCTAGACATTAAACAAACTGAAATCACATGAATATCTACACATAGAATATACGATGCCTTGCAGATGATTACAAACTTCGTACATTAATGACTGAAATAGAAAACATTAGTTGAGATATTGCAGATCTAAGCAGAATCCACAGAAATGGAGAAAAATTAATTCAGCTTCAAGACAGCAAATACCTGTTTTACTACAGAGGAAGGCAAAATTAAAGTATTAGCGGTAAAGGACTTCACAGCAGAAATCTAGCGGAAAACACTTAATTTCAGTAGTATATCTGATAGAGTAGCATGGGCTGTAATTGGGATAGGCACAAGATACACCCTGAAAGTAGTACAAGTATATGCACCGTCTTCCCAAACCTCAAGTTGAAGCGGTGAAAACATTCTATGACGACATCTCCCAGACTGGATATTCTACAAACGTGGCAGTTGATGATGTCGGTTATGCTCATACAGTCTAACGAAGCTTGCCAGTCGCTTTAATAAAAAAAAAAAAAAAAGATAATGGAAGAAGGAAAGACCAGATATTCAATACACACGGAAAACTTCAATGCAAAAGTAGGCAAACGAAAAATGAAGAAACATCTATAGGAAATTTCAGAGTGGGAGAAAAGAAGGACAGAGATGATTGGTTGTAAATTTGGTGAAATATGAAACATGAGAATAATGAAATCATTCATCACATAAAGAACAGTGGGAAAATGGACCTAAGGAAGTCCAGTTGGTTAAACAAAGAATGAAATCGACTTCATTATAGCAGATAAGAATAACACGACCATAAATATCAGGTATCAGCAAAGACACATTCAATATCAGAAGTGAAAAAAGAAGCCGATTAAAAATAAAAAGATATGGCCAATAAACGTTATGGAAAACAAAACAGCCTTCTCAGTTAGAAATAATGAACAGATTTCAGGCTCTAAGCTATGCTGAGTGTGACATAGATGAGTTGAATCATAAACTAACAAAACCGTTATCAAAGCGTTGTAGGAAATGTTAATACAACCAAAGCCAGGAAGATTCAACTAGCTCACGAAAAGAAGAAAGGAGACGAAAGTAAAAACAAAGAAAAATTGAGTAGAAAGAGCGGAATTAAATAAGCTTATCAACAAATGACAGAGAAGAAGAAAAAAAAGAAACATGGATCAGATCAAAGAAACCATCAAACAAGGAAAAAGTTTGGAACATGTCCGAAGTAAAATAGGACTAGGAAGACAAAAATTTATATCACACACACACACACACACACACACACACACACACACACACACACACACACACACACACACACACACACACACACACACACACACACACACACACACACACAAACGTAAAGTCATTAGTGCAGAAATAAGATGGTGAAGAGAGTTGAAGAATTTTGCGAAGAACTGTATGTACCAAAGAGAACAATACCAATAGCTAACTTTTCAGTTGACACAAATGAAATACCTGAGGTAACACCAGACGAAGTAAACATTTCTCTTAAAAACATGAAAAGTAGGAAGGCCCCAAGAGAAGACAGAATAGTAGCAGATTTACCGTCGGACGCAGTAGCAGAGGTAGGAAACAGGCTCGTCCACTCATTTACTCAGTGTATGAAGGAGAAGAAAATTCCTGAAACATGCAGAAATTAATTTGCTTTACAGGAAAACCAACTCAAATAATCTTGTAACTATCGACTCCTTAGCCGAGTATCAGTTGTTTTGCAAACTCTTCACAAAAGTCCTTCCGAAAAAACAGCAAGAAATTTGGAAGAAAACCAGCTTTCCCGCGAGCGAGCGGGATTCCGAAGCGGGTATTCGACTACTGATCAGCTACACACAATGAATGATCTGAGAAAACTACAAAGTATAATAAACCACTGAGCTTAGGCTTTGCTGATAACGAAAAGGCTTTCGACTCAGTGGAGCACATAGTAATTAGAGATTCATTTGCAGAAACAAGGAGGGACATGAGAACATTGTAAAACTGCTTCAAATGATATATGAAGAGGGATCCGCTATAGTTAAATTACAAAAAGATTTTTTAGAAATTAAGGCTGAGAAGGGCGTGTGTCAGGGAGAAACAATTTCACCAAAATTTAGTACCGCATGCTAGAAAATATTTTCAGAAAGGTAGACTGGGAGAACAAAGAAGTAAACATAGATGGAGAAACCTTAAACCATTTAAGATTTCTCAGATGATATTGTCCTAATCTCAGAAGCAGCAGACATTGCACGAAATGTTAAATGACCCTAAAGAGATAAAGTCTCAAAGTTTTGCTAAAGATGAAGCAGAGTTAAACAAAAGTAATGTTAAATCCAAATACACCAAAGAGCGTCATCAGAATATGCGAAGAAATTCTTGAAGTCGAGAACTACTGTTACTTAGGGCAAATACGAAAGCTAACGAAAGACCATGATAGCGAGATAAGAGGACGCATTACAACTGGATGGAAAGTTTTTCGGTAAACATGAGAGACATCATGAAGAGTATCTTTTGCCAGTACGTATGAAACAAAAAGTATATGACGAATGGGCGATTATAATCCCAACTATCGAACTTCCACGGTAGTGAGACCTGGAAACTGACAAAATCGATGGGAAATCAACTAATCCGTTCTCAGAGAGCAATGGACGGGTCTGAAAAGTGTTGGGAATATCTTTCAGAGACAGGGAAAGATCATCTTGGGTGAGAAAACAGACTACATGTACGGTCAAAAAGACATAATGGGAGTTTGTAAAAAAGAACAGAAATGGAGAGTGGGGATGTTATGTAGCATGAATAATGGATAACTGATAGAGCAAAGAGACTGACTGACTGGACTCAAAGAAGACTGTTAGAAGTAGCAGAAAAAGGCCAGACAGAAGGTGGAGAGATGAGAGATAGAGAAGTTTGCAGGCACAACTTGGCAGAGTTTGGCTCAGTCAGAAGAATTCGTGGAGAAGGTCGGAGAGGAGGCCTTTGTAGGTAATGACACACACACACACACACACACACACATATAGATAGATAGATAGATAGATAGATAGATAGATAAATATAAAGATATATATAGATATAGATATATAGATAGATAGACAGATATTACATATATATATATATATATATCTATCTATATATATATATATATATATATATATATATATATATATATATATACTGTATATCTATATCTATCTATCTATCTATCTATATCTATCTATCAATCTATCTATCTATCTATCTATCTATCTATATATATATATATATATATATATATATATATATATTTATATATATATATATATATATATATTTATATATATATATATATATATATATATATATATATATATATATATATATATATATATATACAGTATATATATATATATATATATATATATATATATATATATATATATATATATATATATATATATATATATATCAGAATATTCGTCATTTGGGTTGGAAGGAATTGGAAGACACAGGAATCTGTTTTCATGTTCCACTGCCATAACTTTCTTGTATATATTTATTTATTTATTTTTACTTCCTTGCGGTATTCTGCTGCAAAGGAGAGAGCGCCTCAACCTAAATGAGGCCGCTTACAGTAGCCACTTTTGTGTTACCATACCTTCTGCACTTCTCTTCATGTTACCCAAATACAAGTATAACTAAAGCTTATAAGGCGACATGCTTCGTAGTGTTTGTGGTGAAGTCGATAACATACTGGCAGTTACTAGACGAACGGACACTTCTTATTGTTTCAAGAAATTTATCCTGGCTTCTGTAATAATTAGATTCTAATACCTTAACAAAATGAATGAAAAAAATGGAAGAGTTTCATTAAGGGAGAAGACAAAATTGGAAGGGGAGAGGATAAAGTGGGATTATATGAGAGGAGGAGGAAAGGGGAAAGGGAATGCAAATTGAAAAGTGTGCCATTCTACTTTGTCATTATCTTTCATCAAGGGAACACGTGTGAATATTTAATGAAAGAGAGACAGGAAGGGGGAGCGCTGATTAAGAAAGGGGGAAAGAGGAACAAAATTTTAAATGGAGAAGATGAGCTGCTGATGAATTAGGTAGGAAAATAGACACGAATGAAGAGAGACATTGAAGCGGGTTAGCTCACGCGGAGGGAGGGGTGTGTTATTTATAGAAACATGGGTAAGGAATTTAAGAGCTGGAAAAATGGGTTAGAAGAGATATCGATGAGGAAAAGAGTGGAGAGAGGACAACAGTGGGTGAGGAAAGAGAGAGAGGCGAGAGGCAGGAAGACCAGATAAAGGTGAAAGAAAAAGAGGAAGAAGAGGACAAAATCTAATTAGTAGAGATGAGGTAATAGAGAGTAGAATGAAGGGATTAAATAAAAGAGTTTTTGCAATTGAAGGATGATAGTACAGAGATGTTGGGTCAGGTGAGAGACAGGAGAGAAAGAGAATATGTGATACGGGATGAGGAAGTATGAAAAAGAAAATGGAGGGGGAAAATGAATGGGAAAAAGATGGGAAAAACTAGTTGTAGGTGAACTGATAGACAGTAAAGTAAATAAGGAGGGCAATAAAGAGGGATAAGAGAAAGAGAAAATGAACAGTTGAACAAAGAGAACCGAAGAAAGTGTCAGTATAAGACAAAACTAGCGACGCCTTACTTCCGGTTTCCAATTGCTTCCTTCGCCATCCACCACAGCATTTAGTTCAGCATTGACAGGATGCGAGAACATTACCCATATCCTGAATTATGGTTAGTTTTTTGTAATAACAGCCTCCCAGATTCACACTAAAGTACACTGCACGTTAATCTTCCGTAAAACAACATCCGCACCACGGACAGCACTACAACACAATACTTCATCATCTTCCCATAACATAAGCATCTACGTTTACTCAGGACATATACGAGTATTGGAATGATCAGATTACTTTTCCTACGGTTCCACGGAGCAGGAAGGGGTGCAGGTAGAACAATGTTTTTACTACTATCCGAAAAGGTAAGTTTTTTGAATAAATTTTTAAATCACTATCCCCAAAGGTATATTTGTGATGACCTCCATCATCGGTCGATCATCAATGTATTAACCTTTAATACTTGAACTCTTTCCTCCTTTAGATATTATCCAAGTGATTTTAGTCTTGCAAAGCTAGGATAATCTGTTTTACCTGCTTCCCGAGGGAGTGGGGTGTGTGAGCGAGACTGCTTGGTCCTTGTCTCACTGTGATGAATTAGGTAACTATTCACGGCGGACGAGTCGGAAGGTGCCATTATCGTACCCTGGCAACCTACTAGTCAACAGGTGCCTCCGATTTCGCGTCATATTATGCACAAATTATGTTATTATACACGACAATATTATACACGATAATTATTGTACAAGAACATATTATCCACGAATCACACATGTATCATATTATACACGAAATCGGACGCATTGTTGACGGGTAGGTTGCCAGGGCACGATAATGAGCACCTCCAGACGCCTGCGCAGCGACTATAACTCATACTTGTGAAATGTTATAGCCAGACCATGTCAGGGACCGGAAACCTTGTGTGGTTCATTTTATAGTCAAACCTTTTCTCAAAAAAACATCATTAAATTATATACTTTTAATCCTCTTTCCCTTCCTCTAGTTTCTTTCCCACATCTTCTTTAAATCACTTGTTTCAGTGCTCGGTGCTTTACTAATCTCACCTTTGCATTCATATTCTTCCTGTCGACTCTCTCTTACCTCCCCTTGCCATCCCTCCCTTTGGTCAGGCTTCTGACTTTGTGGTCTCTCTTTTTATGTTTAACTCACTTCTGCTTCTTTTTCCTTGTTTATTTTCCCTAGCATCTTCTCTCTCTCTCTCTCTCTCTCTCTCTCTCTCTCTCTCTCTCTCTCTCTCTCTCTCTCTCTCATATTTTGTATTACTTTAATCTCCAATGTCTTTCTACTCCCACGTTTCACATCACGTTTTCTCCACCAACCACTTTTGCTCATTTCATCAACAGGTACATCTTAACAATCATCCTTCCTTCCTCTCCACCTGTCCTCATGTCCTGCTGTCCTTGCCTCCCTCAGATCTTCGTTTCCCCTTTCGCAGTTTTGTTATTTCTCACTGTCACCCTTCCCTTTCCCAGTCCTCATCTTTCCCTCATCATTCAGATTTTCCATCTCCCTGTCCGTCCATTTTCCTCGTTTTCTCGTCCTTCACCCTCCACTCCATCGTTCTTTACAACATAATCTTTTTCCATACACATACTCATCCTTTTCTCTTCTGCCCCTGCATTATCACTTCCAACGCATGATGGTCAGGCCACAAAAGAACCAAACAGGGATACACCAGATGAAATGACTGGGTGACCAAGGGGTTGTATTTTTGCATACGATAGAAAACAACTCTCATATATGCATGATGATGGGATGGCAGTCCCCCTATCCCCCCCCACACACACACTCATGTCATCTACCCTCCTAATTCTGCTCATCTAAACTTCCTTCCTTCTTTCCCTTTCATTCCGCCATCTCTACTCCACCCATTCATTTCTATTAATTTGTACTTATTATGCTTCAAACTTTTGTCAACATTTCTGTCTCGCTTCCACTTTCCACTGCTTTTGTTTAGTTCCTTTCCTATGGTATCTTAAACTCCTTTCCCCTCCTTCCCTCGTTTCATACTGCTCTATATTTTTTGTCAGCATTCTTCCCCTTCCTCTAGCCCTGTAACCTTTATTAGGTACTCACACGCTTCGTTATATATACCCATTTTACCGTCCTTCCTCCTTGCTTCCATCTGTTCTGATTCCCCACAACGGCTTCCTTCTTTCTTTTCCCCTTCCCATAACCCGTGTCCCCTCCCTCTGTCTTGTTTTACTCATTCACTCATTACTACTCCCCTTACTATCATTCTGAGTTTCCATGCTATCATTAGAAGTTCAATTTCCTTTTTCCCATATATATGGATGGGGTTGTAAAGGAGGTGCAAGGTAGGGCAGTGGATGTAGGGTGGCCTAATGAATGGTTTGAGATTTGGAAGCTTCCATATATATATGGATGGGGTTGTAAAGGAGGTGCAAGGTAGGGCAGTGGATGTGGGGGTGTCCCTAATGAATGAGGGTGAGATTTGGGAAGCTTCCGGTGTTACTGTTTGCTGATGATACAGTATTGTTGAGTGAAGATGAATTGGAGTTGCAAGCTTTGGTGAATGAATTTGGGACAATGTATGTAGGAGGAGGAGGCTGAAAGTTAATGTGATCCATACACAATAGTAAAGTTATGGTGTTTGAGAGGGGAGAATGAAGTGTACAGTGAGGAGGTTGGAGTGGGTGAGGATATGGAAGATGTTGGATGCATTCCAAGTACTTGCCGGTAGTGAGTGCATTCAAGTACTTGGGTAGTGTGATGGTAACACATGGAACTTTGGGGGGATGAAGTACGTGAAAGTACAGCAGGGAAGAAAGGTTGTTGTTGGTACACTGAAAGCAGTGATGAGGAAATAGGGAGGTGAGTATGGAGAGGGTAAGAAGTCACTGCAAAGCAGTGATGTAGAGGGGGAAATAGGGAGGTAGTATGGAAGTTAAGTCACTGCCTACCTGACGTATGTGATCCCTACCTGACGTATGGAAGCGAGGCGTAAGACCTTGCAAGAGGGGAACAAGTCAAGAGTGAGAGCAGTGGAAATGAGTTACTTGAGAGGAGCATGTGGAGTGACGTGGAGGGACAGGTTGACGAATGAAGAAGTGAAGGAACGTTTATTGGGTGGGAGTAGATGTGGATGTGACGTGGTTGAAAAGATTAGGAGAAATACACTGAGGTGGTTTGGACATGTGGAGAGAATGGAGAATGAAAGACTGACTAAGAGGGTGTATGTGGAGAGTGAGGTGGAGGGAGGAGGGAGAGGGAGGGTAGACCGGGGGATGAGGTGGAGGGATGGGTTGAGAGGAGTATATGAGAGGGGGAGGGGGGATG
>NC_137057.1:20744668-20842168 GCF_032717465.1 Coenobita brevimanus | reverse complement strand
AAATAATTAAAACACTCTACCTCCTCAAGCAACTCACCATTCAAAACTATATTCATCCCTCTACCATCTACCAACCTTGTACACTTCATCACTTTACGCTTATTCTCATTTACTTTCAATTTCCTCCTTTCACACACCCTTCCAAACTCCTCTACCAACTGTCTCAATCTCTCCTCTGAATCAGCCACAAGTGCAGTATCATCTGCAAACAGCAGCTGCTTCAGATTCCACTCTCCACCATCAACATTCACCAGACTCAGACCTCCACCTAAAACTCTTGCATTCACCTCCCTTACAACAACATCCATGTACAGTAAATATTAAACAACCAAGGCGACGTCACACATCCCTGTCGCAGCCCCACTCTCAGGGGAAACCAATCACTCACAGCATTTCCCACACTTAAACACGCCCTACTATTTACATAAAAACTTTTCACCCCTTTTAGTAACCTACCATCAAGTCCATACAATCTTAAAACAGTCCACAAAGCCTCCCTATCAATTCTATCATACGCTTTCTCTAAATCCATAAATGCCCAAACCACATCCTTGCCTTTCGCTAAATACTTTTCACACACTTGTCTCACCGCAAACACCTGATCCACGCATCCCCTCCCTCTCCTAAAGCCACACTGCTCATAATAATAATAATAATAATAATACCAGAACTCCCCTATCTGACTGCGTTTGACAATAGCGAGATAAGTATCGCTTAACCCCCTCCAGTGAATGACTCAATTTCAGCATTAGTCTGTCTGAAGCTAGATTATTATACATGAATCGGGAGACTTTTCGAAACTGAGATATCGCATATACGAGGGAGGCTTCCAAGTCCCATGTTCTAAACCTTTGTACGATGCTCATCTTTTACTAGTTACAATGTCATGAACCGTGAATTATTTTTCTCTTTTAGCTGGCAATGTTTGTGTTTCTTTCTGCTTAAATAATAATCATCCATAAGCAGCATTGTGCAGTAAATAATAATCATATCAAATCAAGTTGCCACCAGCAGGCATGTAGTGAACTGTTCCTCAGATAAATACCTAATAGACTCTGCCAATTACTGCTCAGTTCACTCCGTAAACTGGAGTCCCTAAATAAGCTCACCCGACACTTTATCACGTCATGCTGAAGACTTAAGCTGCACCTTATAGTTGAGTGGTCATTTACTTATTCACTTATATATTTGTTGATTTACTTATTTTTATTTAATAGATCCGCTGGGTCTGAGGAGGGGCAGGGTTAAATGTCTCCCATCCAGAGATTGTATAAGTTTTATCAGTTTGATTTGTTTTGCTTTTCTACCCTGCCCTGGTCAATTGCCCCTCACAGTGACTTTCATGTGCGATAAACGAAGATAATACAGAAAGGCATCGCTGTGTTGGTACTCCATTTTACCTGCCGTTTTAATTTTACATCACGTTTATTGAGCACTTATTTATTACCATGCTCTCAGTTATCTATTCCTTCATTCACAGTTCAGTTGCTCGTCTTTCCTCTTCCACATTCTTTTTTGTTTTGTCTTTACCAGAAAGCAATACCTATCACGACTCTAGCTATTGGCAGCTACTATTTTTCTCCTCGACATGCACAAAATACTTCGGGATAAATCCACTCTCGCTGTTTCTTTTCCCCAATCACACTCCGTTTTGTTTTGTTTTTAAATAAAAATTTTACTTTTTTCGGTGATGCTGGGAAGGTACACCTCCAATTGATGTCATCGAAATAATCAGATGTCTCCTTTGTCCGGGGATACAAAAGCTCCTGCCCTGTCCTCCGAAAGAAGGATGGTGCACTACAGAAGCAGTGTAATTTCAGCCTGCAGTCCACTGAATTCGCGTGTTGACAAGCCGACATCAGCAATAACAACACTAAGTGTTAATGCTAGACTTTTTCAGCTTTGAAAATCCCTGGCAGTTTTTGTGTCCTTTACCTGTTTTTCGAAGTCTTTTTTTTTTTTTTTAATCCTCATACACTGACTTATAATTCATATTCTCCCTCTTCAGTTTAATCCAATGTATCTTTTTTCTGTACTTTTTATTCAATTCCACAGCACTTTAATTCTCGGTCTGTCTGTTTTATGTAAACGCCATCTGTCTCATCTTCGACTATATTTCCTCCATATCCTCGAATTTTTTCTTCCTATTTCTTTCTTTACTTGTCTGTTATAAATAAATAAATAAGTAAATAAATATATATATATATATATATATATATATATATATATATATATATATATATATATATATAGAGAGAGAGATAGATAGATAGAGAGAGAGAGAGAGAGAGAGAGAGAGATTTTACTTCCCTTCCACTTTCTCTTTTCCGTTTCTCCGCCCCTCTGCTGTTTTCTGGATGCGGTTCGGTGTTATACTGGGGACCGAACGTTGTGCTGGAATCCCCTGCAATGATCTTAACATGTTAGGCAGGGCAAGTAGGTATTTTGGAGGCATACCATATTTCCACCTTTGGTTATACAAGGGTGGGCGTCTGAGAGTGGTGGGAGGAGTAGTAATAGGGACGGGATTTTAAGATGCATGTGCGTTTACTTAGCCATATTTTCTTCCATAATTCGCTTGAGTCAAATAAATATTACATACCTTACCGGAACTATTTAATTTTTCATCTATGCAACTCAGCCTAATGTGATGCGATGACAACAGAAACTGTTTCCCATCATCATCAAGGTAATGTTTTTCACTAATCGATCAAGAAAAGAAACTTAGGTTTATTATTCAGTTCTTATATTGTTTAGGCTTCCTACTCGTGGAATAAAGCTAATCAAAGCTGTATGGAGTTACTGAAAGGCTCTGGTATGGGCTTGATGCATACCACAACGGTCGGTAAATTATACCACCCGTATGCTGTATTGGCCAGCATCATGTGGACTCTACTGACGCTAATATAAGGAACGAAATGTATGTGGTCATGAGTAGGGGGACACTAACAACTTCCCCCACCAAGCACGCATACTAAAGAAGATACTGTATATTCATTTTTCATCTGCATTGTTTTCTTCCATATATTGAACAATAATCTCAAGAATGTCATCGTGCAGAATAGACCACCACTTCTATTCAGGCATAATTTTGTATGTCCATTTCCTTCCCAAATATAACTAATTGCAATTTAACTTACATGCACTTGCTCGTCCCTCCATCCTAAACGTGATTTAATAAAAAAAAAAAAAAGGTTTTCATCGTGTACCACTGAGAGAAAGAAGCAATGGGTTTTGTAATCCTCAAGTCCTCACCCTCTCTCTCTCACCCTCTCTCTCTCTCTCTCTCTCTCAGCCTTGGCCTATTGTACAGCACTTTTATGTTCTTTGTAGTCGTGCACTTTTTTTTTCTTTCTACACCTTTGTTTTCTCTTCATTCAATTTTCGTTGTTCGCTTCAGAAACTAATACTTTTTTTTTTTTGCATCTTTAGCTTGTTATTCATCTTTCCCTTACCATTCCCGTTCTTCTATTCCCTCTGTTTTTTCCGTAATATTATTATGCTGCGATTTAAGAGTTGGAAGGAAAGGATGGGACTGGAGTGTACTGGCGCTGTGATGAGGAGGGGTAGATTGAGATGATTTTGGAATGCGGAGAGGATGGAGGATGGCATTTGGGTGCGGAAAGTATGATGTGTTAACGTCGGGGGTAGGGTTGTGAGAGACAGACCAATAAAGACCTGGGACGAGGTCATAAGAGTAGAGTGTGACCTCAGGGATAAGCGACTGAGTAGGGAGGTTGTCAGATACTGAGCAGCAAAGAAAGCAGCCATTAGGTGACCAAGGCCGACGCATAGAAGCATGTTGGAACTTTCGTAAACAATACGATACGAATAGTAATTCAAATTTTTACCTTTGGTCGGTTTCACTTACCTTAGCATTTTCTCTTCACTCTCTCTTTGCCTCTTACATCGCTTGCTCCCTCCTCGCTTTCCGTTCCCCCATCATCCCAGGATTTTTTTTTTTTTCTTCAGTCCATTGGTATAACACCTTTTGCTCCTGCCGTCTTCAGTATAAATTTCATCAGTTGCTTACACTCTCTGCCTCTCATTTACAGTATAAATCTGAAACTCCTGGCCTTCCTTATCGTTTTTTTTTATAGTTCCTCTTTCTTTCCACTTATTTACTTTCCAAACATTGCTTTCTTCAGCTACCTTGCTTTACTCTTCCCTCTTTTCCTCTTTTTCTAATTGACTGAATTTTTCTGCCTTTCATTGTCACAAGTGTCCAGCGTGTCCTGTACTTCACCCATTTCCACCTCCTCGATTTTTCACCCTGTTGTTCCTCCTCTTCCTCCTCCTATCCTTCTTCTTCATCTTTTTTTGTTTGTTTGTTTGTTTTACGCAAAATTTCCACTCCTCTGCTCGACACAACTCTACCGCAATTGCACTTGTTGTCCGGGAGATATATATGAGATGTTACTGGCTGGAGGAGGGGGAGAGGATGAGAGAGAGGACTAGAGAAGGACAGAGAGGACGGAGGCACGGAGGGCGAGATGAGTGTAAGTGGATGGACGGATGTATAATCATTCATTCCGCTTTAACAGTTCCGTACATACTTTCTTAGGGCACGTATTCACAAACTATTTCCTCTGACTTAGGTAAATGATGGTAATACATAACTGTCTTTGAAAACGAATGAACCTACTATCGCTGATCTGTTGGCTCAAAGCATAAACTCCTATTACTAAAGAAAATGTGTGCAATCAAATATTTAACTGAGAAAACTATTGACAAACAGAACATCCCTCCAATAGCACACATGCACACACTCCTTCCTACCTGGAAGAAATAGATAAGATGAGGTTCATCATGCATGGAAAAATGGCTATTAATAATATTGATGACTGAGCCAACTTTTAAACATACGCCATTTAAGTAATCAGCTCTGGGAGAATGTAAAGCCATGTACAAATGATGCCGTCAGAACAATGAACGAATTATTTATCAGATATACTCCCAAAATTAATACTAAATATTATCTCATTTGCCCATCCCAAAATATCGAGTTGTTGCCTTAGTAAACGTCAGTTATGCTTGCCCTTAACACAAGCTGATGAGTTATAACATTAACACCCTATATTCTGCTTGTATTACTAATAATTCATCAAGATTAATCTTACAGTCTTCCGCAGAGACATAAGCTACTATGCAGTCAGTTGGCATAAGCGATGACTCATTTCATACCATATTATCAAACAATTGCTTATCTCGCTCCCGTCTGACTCTAATCTGGATCTGGGTTTTCTCTTTATGTCCTTCTGCTCATAATCGATATTTTACCGCTATTATCTTTATTCATTACCTTCGTTAATATCTACCCCCGTTAATTTCCCATTGCTCTTCGCCCGTCGAGGAAGTGCAAACAACTAGGTAATTATTAATCAAAGAGCACACTGACACTGAAACTAAACTTTAACCTAGACCCTTTGACACTGAACTTTGACTAAGCTGTTGTTGATATTGTTGTTGGATTTCTAGTGTGTCATTGAGGTGCAACAAAAGAGAAACGGAGGAAACTGGTTGCCTTCACTGGATCCTTGGTGAGATCAGAGGATATCGGCACTTGGTCACTGCACTCCCCGTGAGTAAAGTGCCCTGGGACAGCAGTAGTGCTGGGGCACCATGCTCCATCGGGACAGGACAGTTGGGACGTTTTC
Organism: Coenobita brevimanus; assembly: GCF_032717465.1. Classification (NCBI taxonomy): domain Eukaryota; kingdom Metazoa; phylum Arthropoda; class Malacostraca; order Decapoda; family Coenobitidae; genus Coenobita; species Coenobita brevimanus. Next base: position 20,836,511 of record NC_137057.1, on the reverse strand, counting down.
GCTCCCAGGAGATCTCCGGGGAGGTGTTGCCACTGCAAAGAGGTGTCCCATTGACACCTGATTAAGCTGTACCAAAATAATGTTAATTATTCCCAGATCCACATCAATGTATGCCTGTATTGATACATACATGCCAAGGCATTCAGGAGATACATACGAAATGTGCTACTAAGTGTATGAGTTAACACAAAAGTTCGCAAAAAATGCACGCAGTGAATCGGACTTGATCACCATAGCTACGCCTGTGCTGATTAAAAGTATCCTCATAACGCATATACCTATTATCGTGTTATTTGCATCAGTGTCTCTGGACTCTTAAAAATTTATTTACATGTATGTTTTAAGAAAGGTACCAGATTTATATCTTCATAAAACGTGTATCTAATATCGTCTGTCAATTCTCTCAGTGTCTCTGGATACTTTCAAGTTTATTTACAAGTATCATTTAGGAAAGTTACCACATTCATATTGTACTGTACAGTTCAAATATGACCTGACCAAGACGTCAACCTGAAAGTCTAAAAAGGCCGGAAGAATTGGGCGAATAAGCTGAGCTTGCCACACATACAAGGAGTGGTGAATCATTCAGGTGGCAGAGCCAACTGACAATGGAGAGGAGCGTCAAGGTCAAGTGGGACAAAGTGGAGTGTGGGTGCAGACAAAGAATCAGGAATCCTCGTCTGACGCAGACAAGTGCAAAGGCTGTGCATTGTAGCCGCCAGCTCAACCTCTCGTATGAACACAGCTTCATGCGACCCCCCAAGTTGCCTTCATTAATCATTTATCTCCTCAACGCTTCCACCTACAGACATGGGGACAATTGCAATGGAGAAATGGATTGAAGAGCATTCTGATACTTCATTGAAAGTTCCAGGTGTTGTATTTATGGACCTCTGACTAGCTGAAAAAAGCCTACTTTTGGAAAAACCAGCATAAGAGAAGGGCCCTGCTCGCTAGACCCCCAAGCGATAAGGGTTAGTGAGACGCGTGAAAACACGTGGAGAATGAATGGGATAATACTGTAAGAGGACAGGCAATATCAATGCTGGAGGGCAAAAATAAAAAGTACAAAGGAGAAAAGTGAAAAACAGAGATACGAGAGAAATAGAAGTCAAAACGTTACACATGACAAGCCCGACTAGATATGTGCAGCCGATGACGTTGTTGCCGTCAATGTTGACCAAAATAGAAAAGAGGGTACTGTAACTTACAAATATTTGCGGAAATAAAGATGATGATGATTAAAAATAGAAAGAGGGTTAATGAAATACTAGGAAATAAAAACAGTAGGAATAAGTGAAATGTTGAGGAATGAACAGTAATAACAAAGTTGGAGGGATAGATATTGGTAAGAAATAACTATGTGAAAAAAGGAGGAGGAAGAAAGGAGGAGGAGGGGAAAAAATTGAATGAGAGGCGGAGGAAGGCTGGGGGAGAAGAAAAGAGGAGAACTACAGGTGGGAAAATATAACGGTGCGGATATTGGCTTGGCCAGATTTATTTATTCCCAACTCTCTTTCTCTCTGTCTCTCTCTCTCTCTCTCTCTCTCTCTCTCTCTCTCTCTCTCTCTCTCTCTCTCTCTCTCTTTAATTTTGTTCCATCCCATATCCCAGACCCCTTTACTCTCCTTTTCCTCCCCTCCCCTCCATCATAGGTGCTCTTTCGTCTTTTGTTCCTTTGTGCCACCTCATCTCCCTCTTATATCTCCAGTCCCACTTCCACGAACTATCTCCAGCCCTCCTTACTGACCATAATGTTTCCTTCCTCCTTCCTCTTTACTGTGACATATTCTACCGCTCATTAATTTCCTTCTTCTTTCTGCATTCCATTCACCTACATCTCCCCTCCCACTCTTTCTCGCTTTTTGTGTCTCCCTTTGAGATTAGTTTTAGTTTCATCATCTTCCCACCTGCTACTGGTGATGCGATCTGGGTGACAAGGCGAACAGTTTTCTGCAGTCCAGGAAGCCGTCTTTACGTAGAATGGTAATCATGTAACAAAATTATGGGTGTTCGGTGGTCCCGTGGGTTACAAAACGGAAACTTACCATAATGGAACAGGTCTAACGAATTAGTGGATTTACTGCACAAAGTATTACCTTCGGAGGTCAATCACTGATCACCCTTACCTAGAACTATTTGACTTCTTAACCAAATTCCGGATTCCTAAGGCCTTGATGAGGCACTGCAGGACTGGATGATGGCTATATCGGTTCATCTTACAATCTATGTAATAAAATTTTCATTACATAATTTTATCTTTTATCCCTGCTGCTCTGATTCCATGGCTTTCGTTTCCATTCCCACTCACTTCGTCTGAAATACATTTTTTTATCTTCTTTGTCTGCTCCTCCCTTCCTCTTCCCTTTTCATCACACTCCTATTTTCTCAGTTCCATCATTCTTTCGTTCTTATGCTCCTAAATATCTATCTGGTTCTTTGTTATTCCACTGCTACACACTTTTTTCTGAAAAAATTCGTCTCCTGCCCTCCTCCACCCCATGCACTCCCCTCTTAAACTCTCCCTACTGCCCTGTTCCTCTCGACTCCCCCAGGATAAACTTACGACTTTCGTGTTGGGGGTGTTGGAGTGATGAGGCTTGGACTGACGGAGGTGATGGGGTACTGGAAGGAGAGATAACAGTCCCTTTACTACAGTAATTCCATGAATGTTTTGTTTCACCTCCACCCAAAAAAATAGTTTAAGAGATACTTCGTACTGGAAGAGTTAGATCCTTCATTATCCTGTTTACTGCGGAAGTCCTGCCAAAGCTGCAAAAGGTAACAGGTTTAAAATTCAGCAGCGTCACAGTCCTAAAGGAGTTAACGGAAGTAGGGGGGGGGGGCGTAAAAGAATTATGGCATATTAAAAAAAAAAAAAGAAACATATCGAGTTAAAAGGAGAGGAGGCAAGGAAAGAGGGGGAGGTATTCTTATTCCGCCTTTCCTTTGGGCCAGACTCTTGCTCGTAAACTACCTGACTTAAAGCCTTGCAGTGATTGATACTTTTTCTTACAAGTCTCTCTCTCTCTCTCTCTCTCTCTCTCTCTCTCGCATCCTCTTTTTCGATCAATTTTGGTCATTGTTGTCTTTCATTTTTGTCCACTCAAACTACCTCTTTGCTCTAATGTCTATTTTTTTCCCAATATTTCTGTTTGATTCTTTCCCATGGCTCTCTCTTCTTTTCGCCGAACCCATGTGTGTGGCCAAATATAGTTCATGGCCCTGGCAATGTCACTCCTCGACCACACACTCACCCACTGTGTTACGGTACTTTCTCGAAGGGAGCAGTGTATGACTAGTGGGAGGAGTTTCCGGAAACCGAATTTTGCACATTGGTAGACCTTCCTCTTGGCCAAGTTTCACACAGGGTGGGACCTTCAAGGGCCGCCTCCGGATGTCCAACTCAACACCGTTCTACTGTACACAGGTAGTTTATTACCTAGGAACATGAAGTTTTGGCACAACGGTGTAAGCATGGTGGAACCTCCGAGAGCCCCTCCCAAGCAGAGAGGGGGATGTCCCCAGTTATCTGGACCAAAGCCTTTATGAACGACCAAAGTTGTTAAGCAAAGAACATAAACTTTTACACATTGAAAAGATGTTTCCTTGCCCCATTTTGAGAAGGGAGGAACCACTGAGCGCTGACCCTCACGTGGGAGGGGGAGGCCTTTGTAGGTCTCGGAAAAGACATTATGCGCAGCATTATTTTTTACCCTAAGAACACGAAGTTTTACACATTGGTTTAGTAAAGTATTGTTGAGAAGCTCGGTTGCTAGCTAGATTTTGCCGGAGATTTCCTGGTGTTTCTCCTAGTTCCATTACATGTCAAAGTTGCTAGTTAGCCTGCTATTTGTAAGTGGAGGTATTTTGTAAGTTTTACATGAATTTTTATGCTCTTTTTCTCAATAATGTTTTATCTATGTGATTGTTTCTTAAATTACATGACTTTATCTCAGTCTGTATGCTAAATAATTTAGTGTTATGTAGTGTAGGAATAATCTGGAATGCATTGGATGTATCCAAGTTATACATGAATATTTATGCTCTTTTTCACAATAATGTTTTATCTATATGATTCTTTCTTAAACTGCATGATTTTATCTCAGTTTCTATGCTAAATAATTTAGTGTTATGTAATGTAGGAAAAATCTGGCATGCTTTGGTAACGGTTGTAACCGTTGCTCCCTCGAGAATGCACGAGAACTTTATAGAAGCAGTAGATCACTCTAGAATACAGAAAGCTTATATAAGGATGGGGAAGAGTCTAGAGCAGTTTCATTCAGTTGTCAGTTCAGTTTGAGTGAAGTGTAGTGTCAGTGCAGAGCAGTTAGTGAAGTTTATATAGCCTCAGTACTTGTGAAAACAATGAAGTGTTGTTGGCAAGCATTAAGTGTCAGTGCAGTTAGTGAAGTTTGTATATCTTCGGTATTTGTGAAAATAGTGAAGTGAAGCTGGATACCATTAAGTGTAATTATATGGAAAATGTAGGCAGTGACGTTAAAAAGCCAGTGTTTATTTACAGCGCTTGTGCTGCTGTGCTGTTGTACACTGAAATGCTGCCTCTAGGATGAACAACTCACTGGGCATCGTCCTTCCTATACTTATCTACTGCTGTTGGAGCCTGTGGCAGTGTGAGACGGGGACGTAACAGTATGATGACTCTCACTGGCAAAGTGGGGCGGCATCCTGGGGTGATCATGCCATATTTTTAAAGTCTAAGAACATGAAATTTTACATAATAGTGTTTTTTAACTAGATTAACGTTACAGGTCCCAAAGGCCATCCCCCAGAGAGTGGCTATGACTCCTAGGGGTTCTGGTCAAAGTCTTTATACATGGTCGTGTTTCATAACCTAAGAACATGTAATTTTGCATAATTTTAGATGTCTGCCTCGGCCACATTTAAGGGAGAGCGGAACCCTCGATGACTACCTTCCACAAAAGAGGGATCTCCCCTGAGCGTGACAACGCCAAACTTTCTACGTGGGCACAAAAAAAAAAAAAAAAAAAAAAAATAGTTGATCCTTCACCCGGACCAGAGTTTATAGCAGGTGGTACCCTCGGGGATCGCCCCTCCGCCTTCCTCGTAAATAATTTGTCTTTCCTCTTACAAAATTCCGGAGGTGGTTCTCCTCTGTGCTTTTCCAGCATCCCTAGCTCTCTCCTGCCATTTATCTTTTTCCACTCTCCTATCTGAATCTCCTTTTCCCCTTCCTCTTCCACACACGCTCTCCCATCCATCCCTCCCAGTCCTACCCACTGCCCCTCCTCTTCTTCCGTCACTCACAGCAAAAGCCAAACATCACTCCCTCAAATTTTTTGCCCCTATGCTTTCATACTTGCCCCTTGCTTTTTCCTATGCAGCCATTTGCTTTTTTCGGTATTTCTCTTCTCTCTCTCTCTCTCTCTCTCTCTCTCTCCCTCTCCTTTTATCCCTTCCTATATATTTTTCTCTGTCTTAGTTTGCCATCACGCATTCCTCTCCTCCTTTCGGTAATTCTTTACCATTGTCTGTGTTCATTTCCCCCTCGCTTCAAAATCCTCATTTTTCTTCCTTTCTCAGTATAATCATCCGTTTATCCTTCCTGTCTCTTTTCTTTCCTAACCAGTCATGTTCTTTTCATAACTTCAGCTTCAGTCATCTTACCTTCTTTCCTTTTCCTTCTCTTTTATTACTCTTCTTTCCACTTCAGGTGGCTCTACACTGAATGACAAACCTAATGGTTTCCTGTAGCTCAGAAAACCATTTGCAACGCTGGGTGGTAACTATATAACCAAAATAACGGGATAAAGTGGAACTATCTATGGTTCCCCTGTTAACTGGGTGGAGATGCAAGTGGGACATCCATCCAGGAACCAAACTTCCACACTGGGCTATTCTCCGCTCCTCGCTGTGGTGAGGCACTGTCAGCCGCAAAGGATCATCGGTTCACCGAATCACCGCACAGGACTACCCTGCAGGGGCGGTTGCTTGCCTACGGTTTGATAGATCAGCTCTACCAGACATACTGGGACTGATCATCAACAACATGAACAGCTTACTAGACGAGAAGGGGAGGTAAAGATAAGAGAGGATTAAGCCATGTGGATGGTATACCTGCTGGCTGAGGAAGCCTTCAAGCATCTTTACTTTAGCTGTTTTCTTCTGAGTATCGAGCCTTAACATCATCTTTTGTGTTAGTTATGTAAGCTATGTCTTTATTCTATTTTCCTGTCATTAAGTTCCATTTTGTCGCATCAGAAAAATAGCGTCTCCGGGGAAGATTACTTAGTCGTGATATTGCAGGCGAGAAGGAACAATTGTTCGTCCCAGAAGAGCAATAAATCACAGCATCTCCGAAGTAGTCTTATAGGGCTTACATCTTAACCCAGAAGACCACCACGCGTCTTATTGGTAATATGGTTGCCAACAGTAAAACATGGTTTTCTGGACTACAAGAACTTGTTTGGCATGTCACTCGATGCTGAGTTACCTGAAAGAGAGACATCCAGGATTGTAGCAATTAGTGGGGGATAAAGTTGATATCGCATACAATGAGGGTTTTGGAAAGGATTACATAACCTTAGAAAGGAGGCAACAATATGGAAGCAGCAGTTTGGTTTTATGCCGGGTAGAGGGTCTACAGACGTAATTTTTGCGCAGAGGCGGTTGACGGAGAAATATTGCCTCTCGCAGAGTGGATTGTATCTGACATTCAATGACATGGAGAAAACCCACAACAGAGTTCCACGTCAGGAGGTATGGAGGTGTATGAGGGAGAAGGGTGTGCTGGGGAAGTATGTGAGAATGGTAAAGGTTATATATGAGAGGACGAGATCCCAGGTCAAAAACAGCGTAAGCCTGACAAATTAATTTTTAAGTACAGTTGATTTTCATTAGAGATCCTCTTTAAGCCTTTAGCTTTTACATTTAATTATGAAAGTGTTGGGTTCGTGGGGTCAGAGATCATTCCCCGTGTTGCATGTTACATGCTATTTGCTGATGAGATAGAGCTACGGAACAGCAGAAGAGAGGAGACGGAGAGAAAATTAGAAGAATGGAGAAGGCCTATGGAAGACAGAGGAATGTAGGTGTAGGAAAGGGAATAACTTAGGCCGAACGAAGATAAAAAATCAGATATTAGTTTGTAGCGAGAGAGAGCGAAAAGAGCGATGTGTAGATATCTAGGATCGATAGTGACCGAGAATGGAGACTTGGATGCGCCAGTAAACCACAAATTGCAGGTAGGCTGAAGGATTTGGAGGATTATCGGGATTTCTGTGTAAGAGAAAAATCAACTTAAGCTTAAGGGTAAGGTGTATGAAATGGTGGTGAAACCGAGTTTGATGTATGGAGCTGAGGTGTGGACATCGGAGAAAGAGCAGGAGGAAAAGTTGGATGTGACGGAGATGAGAATGTTGAGATAGATATGCAGAGTAACGAAGTAAGACAGGATTAGAAATGAGAGAATCAGAGGGACAGTGAAAGTGGGTGAGGTGTTGAAAATGGTGCAGGAAAGAAGACTAGTTTGGTATGGGCTGGTGGTTAGAAGGGATGGATATTATGTGTCGAGGAGAGTAGTGACAATATGGGTACAAGAAAGGAGGTAGAGGGGAAGATCGAAGAGGAGGTGGATGGACTGTGTGAAGGAAGATTTGAGAGGGAAGGGGCTGACGGGAGAGAAAGCTAAGAACCGAGCTGTATGGAGAAAATTGATCCAACACACTGACCCTATGTAGAAGTGGGAAAATATGGAAGATAAAGAAGAATATCACTATAACAACTGAGTGGATAGTGAGCAGATCCAAGAGATATAGAAAGATTACAAGAGATTATGAAGGTGTAATATACAAAATTCGTAGTTAATGAAGATGTTCTAAAAAGCCTCCGAAACCATCAAGAATACTGCGAAAGGAAAGACGTGGAAACGTAGGGTATTGAAGAGAGTGTAAGAGAATTAAAGAAATGCAAGTGAGCTCGAGGATTATGGGGAAACTGAGGAAAACCCTTCTTATTACTTTACATTATATATATATATATATATATATATATATATATATATATATATATATATATATATATATATATATATATATATATTGTTACGGAACAGAGAAAGATAATGTACACTTTAAGTGAGAATACTAAAAATCACTACTGTCCCGTAAAGTTCCAGGTTCAAAACAAAAGAGTTAGGTAAAATTACAAGTTAAAGTTCAATGCTCAATCTAACAACAAAACATTCAGGACTCATAAGGATAATGTAATGGCAAAAAACAGGTTAAATATATGGTTAACTGCAATAGCCTCTATTAACATGAAATTAGCAAGAGTAAATTTACCTAAATTAGCCCTGATAAAATGAAAATACACTGGGTAATGCTCAGTTAATGCAAGATAAATTATTACAGATACAAAATAGTATTAAAACTGGCTGACAAAATGAATCCTTCATAAATTACAATAAACCTCACTAGGCCCACTAATCAACACCCCATGCTACACAGTACAAGGAAAAAATGCAACAACAGTTATACTCAAATTACACACAGCTGCTAGATGGTTGGAGACTTCCTGGGCACTCACAACAATAACTGTACAGGGGAGGACAGAGATGTGAACAAAATGAGGAGTAGATCTAAGTGGCAATGATGCAGAGACTGAGCTCATTATATAGGGGCCAGCAGAGCTTGATACAACTTGTAAGAAGGACGCGTAAATGAAGCCATGGGGACAAAGAGCTGACAATCCCTCTCTGAACAACAGAAAGGACGACTTACTCTACTATAACGGTAGAAGGGGGGTACTGAGGCAGAACACGCTCGTGATCAAACATGCAGCATACTGTGCGTTAAAATTACACAAAGGATGATGAAATCATAGGCTATGTAACACTTCCCCACAAAGAAAAAGAAATTTAATAAGGAAATTTCTTATTACTCTAAAACAATCTGTCTAAAGTCTAGATAAGCAATCTGCAATAACATTTTCTTTCCTAGTGTTACAAAACATGAGATCTCTCTAGCACGTTCAGTCATAGGTACTTGCCAGTATCCCTTTAAAAATCAAACTTACTTTTGTACAGTTGGTCGCACTCCCGCGAGGGCCACCTTAGTGTTGGCAACGCTGGCCGAGATAGTAACCGCGAATCATTAGTAGTGAGCTCTGATCGAAGCATTCACAGGACTGAGGGAGGGAGCGGGTTTGAGGTGGGTAGGTGGGTGCCTGTACACGAGAGGCGAGATATGACGATTGTTGAGGCGACAGAAAAGTGTAATATTTATTAAAAGAATTTTTTTTTTTCGGTGTTACTTTAGCCATCATGAAAAGTAAAAAGATCAACTTTAAATATTATACTGCAAAACAAAGACAACCGATCAAGATTCATAATTGTAGACTTTAATCGTATTTTATTTTATTGTCGTTTCCAAGCAATGGACGCTGTTAAATACAGACAAAAACTGCCTGAAAATAATGAATCAGAATGCTGTTTATTAATCACATGTAACAAATGTAAGTAACTTCATCCGGAATGTGGCAGCTGCTGACACCACTGGCACATATCAACATCGCCCATATGTAGCGTTACGTAACAAGCAGTTTAAAATCGCATCGTTGCGTCATCGCATCGTGGAGTTATCAGGGCTCCCATTGACCTTCACATGATAGCAGATTATATATATAAATATATATATATATATATATATATATATATATATATATATATATATATATATATATATATATATATATATATATATAGATAGATAGATAGATATATATATATAGAGAGAGAGAGAGAGAGAGAGAGAGAGAGAGAGAGAGAGAATCACAAATTGTTTAAAGCCTCATTGGTCAAGACGCCCATAATTTCATTTTTACAAACAACTATCTGTTGCCATCGTGTCCGTGCCTCTTTGCCTATCTCGTACTATGTAAATTTTTACATAGCAAAATCTGACTATAGCATTTAGCGTTTAGTATCATTAATCAGAATGTAGAAAAAATAGTAAGGTAAAAGAGTGATACAGCATCCCTAAATGCGGTGTTTGTTGTCGGGTGTTAGGAAACGCTTGATAAGGAGGATACGGAGGTGTGTGCTAGGGGTGTCAGCAATTACCGCATGCAGTATTAAGGATTCACATTTGCTATATTCAATAGCATTATGCTTTATGGTTTCCAAGCATTAACTGTGCCACTTTTCACAGCGGTAATAACTTGACAATAAAGGTATTAAAATATATATGATTTGTTACCAGGTATTGTAGATTTTTATTATATATAGCTTCCAGCCTTCCACTCATCTGTTTCAGACGTCATCCCTCACCTCTCGTGCATAGGTATCCCCCCACTTTCCTCAAACCCCCTTCCTCCCCCCCAAACTCCCTCTGTCCGACTCTCTTTTACTGGCTGTGGATGCTTCGAACGCATCTCTCTACTAGTGTTTCAGAGTCAATATCTTGGCCAGCGTTGACAACGCTGTGGCCCTCGCGGGAGTGCGGCCAGCTGTACCTAGCCTTTCCGATCTTGTCTATGCAATCTTCCACGCGAGGGAGAGGGTAAGTGTCTGTTTTAGTTATCTGATTAACACGTCTGTAGTCAATGCAAAGCCGCTGTGACCCCCCTGGCTTAGGGACCAGAGTGACAGGAGAACTCCACTCGCTCTGACAGGGCTCAATCATCTTGTGGTCCAACAGGTAGCCAAGCTCCTTCTGGATGAGAGGAACATTCACTGGGTTCACACGTAAGGAGGCAGTTTAATTGGCTTTGCGTCTCCAACATCGACATCATGCATCAACACAGAGCTTCTTCCTGGAGTAGCACGGAACACTTGCGGGTACTCCTGCAGTAATGCCGAAAACTCCTGCCTTTCCTCGGGAGGTAGATGAGAAAGCTTAGTCTGGAGATCATTCATGATATCAGGATTCTTCCCCAAACTATCACTCAGGCTCATACTGCATGGGAGAGCTTCACTTGCAGACTCAGGTGGAACAGCTACAGTGCAGACTGGATTATTTTCGTCCCGCCTGTGATATGACTTTAGCATGTTGATGTGACAAAGTTGCTTGTTCTTTCTACGATCTGGTGTGGCGATGACGTAGTTGACATAACTGAGTTTCTTCTCCACGAAATAAGGACCACTAAACTTGGCTTGAAGAGGTTGCCCATGAACCGGTAGCAGAATCAAAACCTGATCTCCTGGCTGAAAGTGGCGCAACCTGGACTTCTTATCATACCAAGTCTTCATCTTCTCCTGAGCAGCTCCTAAATTCTCTCTCGCCAGCTGTAAAGCAGTGGACAGCCGTTCTTTGAACTTCATCACATACTCCAGCAGGTTGACGTCATCTTCCTCCGACAGCCAGCATTCCTTGAGTAGCTTAAGGGGTCCTCTTACTTCATGGCCAAACAGTAGTTCAAAAGGTGAGAAGCCCAGTGATTCATTTGGAGATTCTCTTGCGGCAAACACAACGAATGGAAGACCTTTATCCCAGTCTTTCTGATGTTCCAAACAGTATTTCTTGAGCATCGATTTGAGTGTTTGATGATATCTCTCCAATGCTCCTTGGGTCTGGGGATGGTAAGCTGAAGACATGATCTGGGTGATGCCCAACTCTTTCAGAGACTGCTTGAAAACATTTGACATGAAATTTCTTCCTCGGTCTGACTGTACCTCCTTGGGCAGACCAAACTTTGTGAAGAACCCTAGCATTTCCTTAACCACGTTCTTTGCTGAGATATTTCTAAGTGGAATGGCTTCAGGATAACGAGTAGCCATATCAATCAGGGTCAACACATAAGAAAATCCTGAAGAAGTCTTAGGAAGAGGGCCCACAATATCCACCAACACACGGGTGAATGGCGCCTCAAAAGGAGGAATGGGAACTAGAGGTGCAACCTTTTCGGTCTGATTACACTTCCCCACAACTTGACAGGTGTGACAAGACTTACAATACCAGGAAACATCCCTGAAGATACCTGGCCAGTAGAAGTGTTTCAATATGCGTGCCACAGTCTTCCTCACTCCAAGGTGTCCTGCCAAACTGGAATCATGAGCCACTCTAATGATATCCTGCCTACAAACACGAGGGATGACAACTTGATGTACAACCTCCCATTCACAGTCGGCTGATGCTGTTGGGGGTCTCCACTTCCTCATAAGTACTCCTGACTTTACATAATAACAAGTAGAAGCACCGGCTGACTCTTCTTCACTGTAAGCAGAGTTAGCTAGACCTTTCAACTCAGGGTCAGCAACCTGCAACTCAACCAACTCTTGACGAGACAAATTATCAACACTACGGGGTACTGCCTCATCTGGTGAGTGGTCCAAATTAGCAAGAAAAGTGTCAGCTAGGATAACATCATCATCATCATTATCCTCTAAATCACCAGTAACTTTAGACTTAGCCCTAGTGACAGCACAGGCAGGGAACACATCAGGGACACCACATTCCTGGGTCGCAGCCACTGGCTCACTAGACAACTGAGGAGCTGGACACACTTGACTTCCATCAATATCATTTCCAAGTAAGAAAGTTACACCTGACATTGGGAGTATCTCAACCAACCCAACCATAACGGAACCATTAACAAAACCAGACCCTAAATTCACTCTGCACAGAGGGACAGAGAAGTAATTATTCCCTACACCTTGTAAGATTACAGTTTCATCAGAGGAATTAACATTAGAGCCTAGAACACTGGTCAGCATAAGGGATTGGCAAGCACCTGTATCACGATATATTTTAACTGATTTCCTGTCATTACTGTCCAGAGGACTGACAAAACCATCAGACAGGAAATTAGCACATGAACTCATGAGAGTGTCACCCACGTTACTGCTCAAAAGAGGAGCTCCATCATGAGAATTTAAGTTACCCCTCAAAGCAGGTTCAGTTAACTCAGTTAAAGAATTCTGGGAACTCTCAAGAGTGGACACTAGACCAATTGACTGAATATTTAAAGACTCCTTTTTGTTCACATCACGCTGTCTCCTGAAACATTTCTCCGTAGTATGACCAAGCTTACTACAATAAGTATATTTACTTTTCTGAAATCTAGAGGTGAAGCTGGTATTTACTTCCTGAGAAACATCATCTTTATTCTCTTTCCTGTTACCTGTACTCTGAGTAGAGGCAACGTACTTACTCTCAGCTTTCCCTTTTTCTCTAGAATATCTCTTGTGAGTGAGAACATACTCATCAGCTAAAACTGCAGCATCAGACAAATTATCTATTCTTTTCTCATCAAGATATAGGCTTACATCTTTATAAATACACCTTTTGAAATCCTCCAGCAAAATCATCTGCTTAAATTTACCAAAATCAGAATCCACATTCTTAGAATTTAACCACTGCTCTAACAGATCTTCTTTGATTTTTGCATACTCAACATGGGATTGCTTATCTTGCTTGTAAGTTGTCCTAAATTTTACTCTATAGGCTTCAGGAACAAGCTCATAGGCCTTAAGAATCAAGCTCTTAACTACATCATAATTATCAGATTGATCCTGAGGCAAAGATGCATAAGTTACTTGAGCTTTACCGGTGAGAACAGTTTGAAGGAGTACTGGCCAATACTTTTTGGGCCAATTAAAACCTGTAGCTACCCTCTCAAACAACTGAAAATACTTTGTTAAATCAGATTCATTAAAAGGAGGGACAAGTTTAACATTTTTAGCCACATCAAAATCATCAGAGCTAGATGATCCAGTTCCACCTTGTTTCATGCGATACTCATGGTCTGCCTGAATCCTGGCAAGTTCAATTTGTGCCTGTATCTGTGCCTCCTGAATACGAGCCTGAGACTCCGCCTCCTTAGCATTTGCCTGAAATTCAGCCTCCTGAATACGAGCCTGAGACTCAGCCTCCTTAGCACGTGCTTGAAATTCAGCCTCCTTAACACGAGACTCCGCCTCCTTAGCACGAGACTCCTGCAGGGCTAGCTGTAACTTAGCTATTTCAATCTGCGTTTGCTCATTTGGAGGAGTTACATTAAACAAGCTTTCATTAATCATGTCAACAATTTGATCTTTAGAATGATGAGAGCGAACAGCAATTCCCAATTGTTGAGCAACAAGCTTAAGTTCATTCTTTGTTCTGTTTTCTACATCACACACTGTTTGCACATTTGACAAAAAATCCTTGGCTTCATCAAGCGTAGTAATAGTATACATCATGAATAAGTAACAGTCACAAAATATCAAGCAATATCCTTATGATAATATCCTGAATATCCTGATATGAGGTCGCCAAATTTATGTTACGGAACAGAGAAAGATAATGTACACTTTAAGTGAGAATACTAAAAATCACTACTGTCCCGTAAAGTTCCAGGTTCAAAACAAAAGAGTTAGGTAAAATTACAAGTTAAAGTTTAATGCTCAAACTAACAACAAAACATTCAGGACTCATAAGGATAATGTAATGGCAAAAAACAGGTTAAATATATGGTTAACTGCAATAGCCTCTATTAACATGAAATTAGCAAGAGTAAATTTACCTAAGTTAGCCCTGATAAAATGAAAATACACTGGGTAATGCTCAGTTAATGCAAGATAAATTATTACAGATACAAAATAGTATTAAAAGTGGCTGGCAAAATGAATCCTTCATAAATTACAAAAAAAACTCACTAGGCCCACAAATCAACACCCCATGCTACACAGTACAAGGAAAAAATGCAACAACAGTTATACTCAAATTAAACACAGCTGCTAGATGGTTGGAGACTTCCTGAGCACTCACAACAATAACTGTACAGGGGAGGACAGAGATGTGAACAAAATGAGGAGTAGATCTAAGTGGCAATGATGCAGAGACTGAGCTCATTATATAGGGGCCAGCAGAGCTTGATACAACTTGTAAGAAGGACGCGCAAATGAAGCCATGGGGACAAAGAGCTGACAATCCCTCTCTGAACAACAGAAAGGACGACTTTACTATAACGGTAGAAGGGGGGGACTGAGGCAGAACACGCTCGTGATCAAACATGCAGCATACTGTGCGTTAAAATTACACAAAGGATGATGAAATCATAGGCTATGTAACAATATATATATATATATATATATATATATATATATATATATATATATATATATATATATATATATATATATTCATCATCATCATCATCATCATCATCCGGAACTCCTCTCTCACCCTAGGGCAGGATAAGGAATAACAATGTCCAGACAGCCCAATTTTTCCCAATCCAAGGGGCCACGCTTCTATTCACTTATCATTCAAGCCCCCGGAATCCTGACTCTATCGGATACGCCAGAAACATTCACCACGTTCTGTAGCTTCACATAAACGTATCCGATTGAGTCAATCCGGACTCTGCCACGTTAAAAAGGGGTGCCAAATCCCTGATCATGCACTTCTTCTCACAACATTCATCCAGCCAGCTCGATCTCTTGTCAGTTCCTTAGTCTCATCGACTTCCAAACCTCTCTTTCTCACACACTCATCCACCGACTCTCTCCACCTTCTCCTTGGCCTACCTTGTCTCCTCCCTCCTTCAAATTCGCTCAGATATACCTTTTTCACCACTCTGTTGTTATCCATTCTCTTCACATGACCATACCATCTCAGTACACTCTCTTCGATTCCGGTGTCCACCGAGTTCCTCACTCCACATCTTTCACGAATCATATTATTTCGTATCCTAACCATCGTCTGCACTCCACATACATTCCTCAGCAGTCTCAACTCCTCTGCTCTTACTCTTGACATTTCATTTTCATGCCACACCATCGTCTCACATCCGTATGTTAAAGTTGGCACTAACACTCCTTCATGTAAGCCTCGTGCAGCTATATATATATATATATATATATATATATATATATATATATATATATATATATATGACGTCCGTATAAAATGAGTTTTGAGGGAAGGTTGTAAGATTAATGTTGATGGTAGGAGTGGAAACGTGGATGAATATTTCACGGAAAACTGAGAGATCGGTGCAGAAAACTGGAGGGAGGCGATATACTGGTAGTTATGCATAAGGAGAGACCAAGGGAGGCTGGAATTAGCAGAGACAGGATGAAAACGGGTAACGATGAAAGAGAGAGATACTGAAATCTGGGGAATATGAATGATGCAGGAGACTGACGGTTTGCGTGAAAAAGGTAAGTGAATTACCCCTGCATGAATAAAACTTCACGGTGCATGGAACGAGCAATGGCTCTTCACCTGGTACGCATATTTACAGTATCTCATTGGCGTATGAGACGTCAATGGTGGAGGAACGAAGCATGTCAGTCGATTGACTTTCTTGTTGAAAATATTATTATTTTTCCCATCAGTATCAGTGTCGTTTTTACTACAACGCATAATAACTTACTTGTGATATGTGCAGTTTTCCAAATACCTCTGCAGTTGTGATATTCAAATAATTTCCGCCTTCACCAAGCATCAAATTATGCTGATGGAAGGCAGTGACAGTGAGCAAGTTTGTTTACATTCTTTTATGGCATCACTGGTTGAGAGGGAAAAGTAAATTTTCCTGTGACTGCATTGAAACAGCATATATACATGAGCTGAAATGTTCCTTCGAAGACTACTTCACACAGGGAGATGTTGCTGTGGCACATAAATAAATGAGTGTCTTTTTTTCTTAACGTTATGAATGATGATGAAGTGGATTTGAAGACCTCCAAAACCTTCTAGATGAAAAAAATTCATGCACCCTGAGTAAAAATCCATCCATCCATCTAGGCTATCTATTATAGACAGACAGATATGGATAAAGACAGACTGATAGACAGATATTTTGATAGGGTGATGGGCAGATCGATAGATAATGCCGTAAGAAAAGGAAAGTAAAGGTGAAAGAGGAAAGAAAAATAGATGGGGCTGAAAGGGAGGATCGAAAAATATAATTCAAAGGGAGAGAATAAACAATATTTTGTGGATAGATCATGGTAACGCGAATGATGCAGAGGATAGAGGAGGGAAAGGAATAGGAGAGGGAGAGTGAGGAAAGATACGAGTGGATAATATTGCAACGGAGGAACAAAGGTGAATGGGAAGATCTAAATAAAAAAAAACTATGAAAAGAAATCCTTAACATAACATATCTTCTTGCAGAAATTTAGTAGTAAAGAAAAATAAAGCAAAAACAATAGTAAGGTATTTGAAGAACAAAGAGGAGGAGAAGGAGGAGGAGGAGGAGGAGGAGGAGGAGGAGGAGAGAGAGAGAGAGAGAGAGAGAGAGAGAGAGAGAGGACTGTTTGACTTTTTTTGATGCAGTCATATTCAGACTGCGAAAGAGATGTGCTCATTAACACCAGTATCACCACACCCCCTACTTACGCTACCCACTACACCTACACCCACAGCCACAGCTACAGTCACTTTCAAAACTCACCATCCAGGTAAAGGCAACAGTCCATATTGCTTTTCCTTTATTATGTACAAGAAATAGCCTCGGTGTAGTGCACGGTACCCATACACCCCTGACAATCATGGCTGCTCTGTTTAGTTATATACGTCCCCACTTTGTATTTCCATCACGTCCTGGAGATTTCGTTCTTCTCGACGTAACTTTCTGCCTGCATATTCTTCTTAAGCTTTTGTTTTCCAAGATTCCTATATATTAAGGCAGGCAGTACATTCACTTTTGCTTCAGATATTTTCATATACCCTCGTTCTGTTTCTCACTGGGGCTCGCTGGTTCTTATAACTGTATGACGTATCAAACATGTTTTATTTTGACAATATTTACTTTTTCCTCATTTGAGTTTTCTCTTTGGATTTCACATTATGGTCGAACTTCAGCAAGGTTCAGAACTTTTTAAAACTAGACTCAGGTTTCTCAGCAACTATGTAAAGTTACAACACTCGTAATTTTGAGTCAGACACAGATGGGTGGAGGAAACAGCTTCGAATCGGGAGTTTGGTCGGGAGACAAATAGAAGTAAGGCAGACATGGATGTAATGGAGAAGAGAAAGTAAAATAAAGTGACAGAGGATAACGGAGCTTCATCTATTCGTAAAAGCGGTGTCTTTTGATTTTCAGACTCGTGCTTGTGCCAGACGATTTTATTCAACTTGGGAGAGACTCGTTACAGTGAGGAGGTTAATGAGAATTATCTCCAGTTCAAAAAGTCCATCCTAGGTAAACAAGAAAGTCGTAACCGGATGCAAAGGGTTAGGATGTTGATGGAGAAGAGGTTTTATGGAAAGAAAACAACAACAGAAGGGTATTTGCGGAATAAATATAGAGTTGATACAAGACACATGTGACATCACTACCCATAGTTGAAGCAAAAGTAATACGTATTAATTTTAGGACTGAAAAAATACCTAAAAAATGTTGAAGATATACTTCTGAATAAAAGAATGAGATTTCTTGAAGGCTGCCTCTGGTATAAAAGCTGCTTGTAGGGGAAAATCTGTTTTCTTTCCAGATGAATTACAGGATCGTGGCTGCATTCGAATTAAACCCATCCAGTGCTTTAGCAGTGTTCGAAACCGAATTAAACACTGGCATCTTTGGGATTCGGGTAGTTGTTTTGGCGTTCTTTGGTGTTTATTACCGTTTGAACGATAAAATAACTTTGACGAATTAAATAAAAAACCCTAAGGATGGTGTCTTGGTACACTAGGCACAGTTCCATTCATAGGAGGTTTCAGGGCAATCGGCCTATAAACGCAATTGTAAGAGCGTCGCAACGCCATGTAGTAAGAATAGCTCAAACGCCAAGAAATTAATGCAAATAATTTTCACCTTTGGTAACTGCAATGAGGCTGTCAAGACTAGGAGAAAGTAAGGAGAATGATATTATGTGATATATGCATCTGCCACAGACTCTCCCTCCTCTTTACTCTCTCTCTCTCTCTCTCCAACCTCTTTTAAGTTCACACAAACACGAATCAAGAGAGGGCGTTTATTAATGAATGAAGATCTTAGATATAAAAGAAACTAGATAAAACTGTAAAAACTGAGTGCAATCAGCAGTTAGGCTGTCAATTGTCCTGCCATATTTCTCTTTCCATCCTTTTTCTTTCCCTGCTCTACTTCCTCTGTTCTCGTACATTTTTCCTTTGACAATCGCCTATCCTTTCCTTTTCCTCTCTTCCTCAGTTGATGTTTTCATATTACAGTTCCTTTTCTACTCTTGTCATCTGTTATTTCTCCCTCCTCTTTCTCATTACATTTGTCTTCTCCATTATTTGTCTTTAACCATTTTCCCTCTCCCACCCTTTCTCTCCATCGCCCCTTTTCCTGTTTATCTTTCTCATATCTTCTCCTCTTCCTCCTCCTCTTTTCTTTTTTCATCCTGTCTCAAATCCTCTTTCCCTCCATCATCCACCATATCTCCCTCTTGTGTCCGGATACTGAGAGTTTATATCAGAACAGCCTTTGAATATTAGAATTTTTCTTCTCTGGTATTGAGAGTGGCGCAAAATATAATACAGGAGAGGGAAAATGGTTACGAATTAGAGTTTATATATATATATATATATATATATATATATATATATACAGTATATCTATCTATCTATCTATCTGATATGATATCATATATATAAATACAGTATATCTATATCTATGTATCTATCAATTTATATATATATATATGCTTTATGTGCAAACTCTCCCTCCAGGATATAGGCTTTTAATAGCCATTAGATTTGCCTTATATGTTAAGCCTGGAGGTCTTGTTCCACCCAAGAAGTAGGAAACAAAGAGACATTGAGTATTCACACCGACTTGATGACCCCTGTACGAAGCCACTGGGTTCAGAGTACCTAATGCATATCTCTGGATCGAGACTCGGCTTGGTTCCGAACCACGTCTCGCCTTGTCTTACCGCTCCACTTACTGAGTCAGACTTTTATTCTAACATGCCTATTACCTCCTGGATCACTATCGAATCCTGGTACTGCCTGACAAATTTAGCTGCAGTCTAGGGGTAATCACTTGATATTAATGAATTTGAGTCAGCAAGTGTATATTTTATAACATGTCGGGAGGGCTTGTTGTTATGTGCTGAAGCTAAGTACGGCACAAACTCAGTCCCGTTAATTTCTCCCGTAGCCTTTCGAGATTTGAACTGAGGACCTTAGAGTTAACAGTCCAAGACTCAAGACTCTAACAGTCTCAAAATAACAATTATGTAGTTAAATTTAATTTTTTTGGCAACAACAAGGAAAACGTCCGATATTTTCCGCTTAGGGGAACCTCTTGCTCTTGTTATTAGAGGATCCAAGTTACCGAGTATTGGGGCTGTCCGGAAACGGTTCTATTACTTCCAGGGAGACAAAAATTACACAAATAAGAAGCCAAACCTTGAAGAAGTAATGCCGTTCTGGGACAAAACTAGAATCCCAACAAGAGAAAAGTAGTAAAGGGATTAATCCCAGAGCTAGACCTCATCAGATCATATAGCCCTGCTAGGGTTACAGGACAGTGCTACCCCTCCCAGCACAGCATCCAGCGGACGGGGCGCGATCTCGCAACCTCACGATTACGAGCCCGACACCCTACCACCGAGCTACCGCGCTCCCAACGTAGTTAAGAACTGAACTTCTGTAGGCCATGTGGCAACAACAAGAAGAGAACAAAGGCAGAAGTTCCACTACAGAAAATCCCGACATGTGGCAAGGTCGCTTTCATGGTTACGAGGTATGACTCTGGAAACAAGACTGAAAAACCTGAATCAAAACAATCACCTGAACAAGCGAAAGGGTGAAGGACGGGAGGGGGTGTTTCTCGTGTATAGTGGAGATAGGGACGGAACATGTTACACAGTATTACCTGTTTTATGTTGTTCAAGCGATATTAATGTATGCTTAATATAGTTTTCAAGACATCACTGTAAAAGGATGGAGTCAGGTAATATTTATCGTTTCCATGCATAATGTTACCGTCTTTATACCAGCGTCAAGTATGATTAGATTGTGTGTCAGCGTTCTACCATTTGTTGCATCTGAAATAGTATAGCAAGAATAATGATAAATGAGGAAATTGCGGTATAGCGAATACGGTACAGTGAATACAAATGCCACTGACTGACAG
This sequence comes from Coenobita brevimanus, assembly GCF_032717465.1. Lineage (NCBI taxonomy): Eukaryota > Metazoa > Arthropoda > Malacostraca > Decapoda > Coenobitidae > Coenobita > Coenobita brevimanus. The sequence goes on along the minus strand of NC_137057.1, from coordinate 20,815,487 downwards.
TCGGCAAACAGTGGGTGTGAAAAGGTGAACCACATAAAGCCTCCACGAACGTCGATCAAAGCGGTATCATGAAACTAAAAACCAGTTATTTGAGATACTGTCCCTGTAATCTCCTCTCCTGATGCGTTATCATTTCATTCGCGGGATATCAAGACCACCCTGCCGTGATGTGTGTGTGTGTGTGTGTGTGTGTGTGTGTGGAGATGGAAGGCGGAATCCCATCTCAAACGCAGTAATCATTTGTGATCGGCTTCAACTTCGTGTGACGGCTCGCACTGTCAAACGAAGGCTTCACGAACGTGGTTATCTAGGGTTTCTGCTGTTAAAGCGAAATTAGAGGAGAGGCACCGATAGGCGCGACTCCAATTTACTCAGCGCCACGTTCATGACGACCTTTCGTTTTGGGCCAGAGTTATCTTCTCTAACAAGAAGACCTTTACCAGTTCCATCCATGTACGCCATCAAAGTTGGCGATTGAACAAAACCAGGTATTCTCACCAAAATATATTCTTCTACTTAGGATGAAGTAGGAGTGACCTACCTTGTATGGGGCTAGACACATCTTTGCAGACCTATAGCTTTTTTTTTTTTTCTGTGGGGCCACCTTAAATCACGAGGTGTATACTCATCAACCCCAAACTCTTGAAGCCCTTAAGGTTGCTATTCAGCAGGAGATAGCCGCTGTTCCACCCGACATGACCCGTCGAGCCATGGCAGCCTTCAGAAATCGCCTCCACGCGTGTATAGACAATGACGGCCACCATTTGGAGGATGTCATCTTTAAAACATGATGAATAAAAACTGTATTGAATGAAGTTTTATGGGTGCAAATAATATTTTGATTATCTTTAACCATTTTTTTTTTCATTTACCTTTGAAATGTGGGAGTTTTTCTGGGTCACCCTGTGTGTATATATATATATATATATATATATATATATATATATATATATATATATATATATATATATATATATATAAAACCTGTGGAGTCAGTCATTTCATGAAATGCCTAGTCAGTTCGTAAACTGAATTTAGCTTGGAATGGAATAATTCAGGCCAGGTTAATTTAGGCTGTTGTTAGGTTAGGGTGGGTCAATCTAGGTTGAGTTTACGTTAGGTTAGGCTAGACTAGTATGGCTAGGTTAGGTTAGGTTAATTTAGTCAGCCTCTTGCTTCATCGCTTTTCCGTTATTCTTTGCTATATGGCCTGCCCATCTCCATGTCTGTTCTTTTATAACTTCTATAATGTCTTTGACTTTAGTCTGCACTCTCACCCAAGTTGATCTATTTCTGTCTCGTAAAGATATTCCTAACAATAACTTTCCCATTGCCCTTTGAGAACAAATGAGCTTATTTTCCATCAATTTTGTCAGTTTCCAGGTCTCAAACCGTACGTCATGGATGGAATTAAAAATTCGTTATGTACATTTCGTTTCATACATATTGGCAAGATATTTTTCATGATGTCTTTATGTTTACCGAAAGCTTTCCATCTAATGGTAATGAGTCTTATTATTTCGCTATCATGGTCTTTCGTTAATTTTAGTATTTGCCCCAAATATGCTGTAAATAATTTTGGTGAAACCGTATCTCCCTGACGGGCGCCCTCCTCAATATTATTTTTTTTCCGAGTCTTTATGTAATTTATGTAATTTAACTGAATGTGTGTTTGTGAATGAGTAAATTGGGAGTGTGTCGTCCTGTCTCGGCTACCTCCCTGTCTTTGGGGGAAGCAGCCTAGGTATGTAGATAGATAGAACTATTGCAGTTCCCTCTTTATAAATGTTTGCGAGCAGTATTACAATGTTTTCAGTTACTCATTGTTCTTGCGATGGAATAATAATTGCTATGTGCTTCACTGAGTCGAAAACCTTTTCGTAATCAACAAAAACGAAGCTCAGTGGTTTATTATATTCTGCAGTTTTCTAAATTACTTGATTCATTGTGTGTAGATGATCGGTAGTTTGCCTGTTCACGAGATTGGTTTTCTTCCAAATTTGTTGTTATTCTATTTGTATGGACTTCAGTGAAGAGTTTGTAAATAACTGCTAATAAGCTAATGGGTTGATAGTTACTAAGATCATTTGAGTCGCCTTTTTTTTTTTGTAAGCAAAAAACTATTGCATTACACCATGTTTTGGGAAATTTCATTTTTATACAATGAATAAATAAGTGGGCGAGTCTGTTTTGTACTTCTACCCTTGCATCCAACAGTAAATCTGCAACTGTTTCATCTTCTCCTTGGACCTTCCCTCTTTCATATTTTTAAGAGAAATGTTAAATTCGTCTGTGTTACCTCCGGTATTTCACTTGTGTCAAGTGAAAAGTTAGCTAGTGGTACTACTGCCTTTGATGCATACAAGTCTTTGTAAAATTCTTCAGCTTTTCACCATCATATCTCTGCATTTAATGACTTCACCGTTTTTTTCTTTGAATGATACAGTTAGTTGTTTTCCAAGTGCCTTATTTCTTCGGACCTGTTTCAGACTTTTTCCTTGTTTGTTGGTTTCTTTGATATGATCCATGTTTCTCATTCTTTTTTCTTCTCTCTGTCTGTTGTTAATAAGCTGATTTAATTCCGTTCGTTGTGTTCATCTTTGTTTTTACTTTCATTTTTTTTTTTTTTTTTATAATGAGCTGGAGTATCTTTTCCGAATACTTGTTGGTTTTGGTTGTATTACTTTTCCCTATTACCTCCGCTGATTCTCTTAACGCTTTTGTTATTCTATCATTCAACTCATGATCGTCACATTCAGCATAACTTAGAGCCTGAAATCTGTTCGTTATATCTCATTGTATGGCTGCTTTGTTTAGACTTACTTTTATTGGGCATATCTTTTTATTTTTAATCAGCTCCTTTCTTTCAATTATGAAACTGAATCTGGCTGTGTTACTCTCTTTTCTATGGTCACTTCCTGTATATCTATCTATCTATATCTATATCTATCTATTTATCTATCTATCTATCTATCTATATGTATATATGTTACAGTCAATATCTAAATCCAGACAATTTGTAAAGTGACTGAACTTTTCAGGCAATATGTGAATTGCCTGGTTCACCCAGTCAATTTAGAAATCAACTAAAAATTGAAGGCAATTTACAAAGTGACTAAAATTCTGATAGATTTTCTTGGCATATTGACTAATATGGGGTAATATACTGACATAGACAAACAAACAGTATTCTTGAGTAAAATTTTATTTTCTAAAACCTACGTGACGATAGAATGTGATAATAAAGCCTACGTGACAATATAATGTGATAATAAAATAATGAAAGAATAAAATATGACAATAAAGTAAGACATTAAATCAGTTTTTATTCTTACACGTCAAACTAGAGAGGCACCGACTATTGCACTTGTGACCTTCTTTATAACATTTACAGCGATTTGTTTGACATTGTTTCTTACTCACAGTACAATTGCACTTAGCATAACCTTGACCACCAAACCTAGATGACTGCTGTACTGCCTGACGAAGTCCTATTTCCTTGTCTGCACTCACGTCATCAAGGCTATACAGTTGCTGGGTACAAATATCAAAATGACTTCTACTGTAGCGTCCCTTAAGTATTCCTTCTCTCACGGCTATTCGATACATGTCATTTTCATTACGATCTAAGATAACACGTATAACATTTCGGGAATCACCTTTACCTCGATCAACTAACGGGATGGGAATTGTCACATTATCTCCGGGATTACCAGGGGCATGATTTAAACGACTACGTTTCACCATGTGTTCAGCTTGGGCTAACTGACCAGCAGCTGCTCTTGACCGTTGAAGTGCTATGTGTTCTTGGAGCACATGAAGTCTTCCTGTAGGATTCTGGTCACAGGGTGAATTGTCTGGATAGGCAGAACCCTCGGATAAACCATCTGAATGAACAAAAAAAGAATAAAAGTAATGGATTTTTAGCTTTATAACAGAGATAAGTATTTAATTAATGGTGATAGACTTGACATGTGGTTATGAGCTTAATGAGATCAGTTATCAGTTACATTTTTTTAACATTTTTTTTTCTGTGTGTGTGTCACTACCTGGATGAGCGAAGTCCTCACGGTGAGTAGAACCCTCAGGTGAATCATCTGGATGAGTAGAGCCCTTCGATGAATCAACTGAATGAGTAGAGCACTCGGGTGAATCATCTGGATGAGCAGAGCACTCAGGTGGATCATCTGGATGAGCAGAGCACTCAAGTGAATCATCTGGATGAACAGAGCACTCAGGTGGATCATCTGGATGAGCAGAGCACTCAAGTGAATCATCTGGATGAGCAGAGCACTCAGGTGGATCAACTGGACGAGCAGAGCACTCAGATGAATCATCTGGATGAGCAGAGTCCGAGGGGAAAGTGTAAGCTCCAAGTAAATCATCTTTAGTAACCACTGTCTTCAAAACTTCCTCTGGAAGTGCAGTTGAGCGTAGACCTACTCTGGCCTCAACACCGAAGAGTGCTTTGTGTGGGGATTGTTTGATCCCAGAATGGTAACTGGTGTTCTTTTGAAACTGCACAAACTTGAGTCCCATGGGCCAGTCACTTGTATCATTATCACCTAACCATGAAACTAGCATGTCTTTTATATCACAGTTAAGGCGTTCAACTGATCCCTGACTCTGCGGATGCCTTGGTTTACCACGAACCATTAACAAGTCTGGCCAAAGAAGTTTGAGTTCCGAAATGACTAATGCTGTAAATTCACTACCATTATCGCTTTGAAGAATTTGAGGTGCTCCAAACATTAAAAATATGTCCATTAGTTGGAATGCAACCTCAGCGGCCCTTTTTGAAGTTAAGGGACGCAATATGCAATACTTTGTTAGGTGATCTTGATACACCATTATCCACTTATACTTTCCTTTGGCACAAGACTGCATGTCAACAAGACCCACCTGAGCTCGTGAGCCAAAGTCCTTTGACAAAATCGGTTTAACAGTAACACCCTTGGTCGTACATCTTTTCCGTTTCTTTTGACACTGAACACACAAAGATTTGAACAGTTCTACAGTATCTCTAGTAACGTTTGCATAGCTTGACAAAGCTTTGACCATTTTGTCTCTGCCGCCATGTCCCGTAGTAATGTGAGCACGTTTTAATGTGTCAAACATATCCTCAATGTGCACAAAATAAACAAGTTCTTGAGTTCTATCATTCCGTTTTTTGATCAACTTTTCAACGTCACCACACTGAAGAACTTCGTAACGTCTAAGGACGTAATACCTCCGATTTGATTTATTTTTTGCAGATGCTGCTACTCTGAGTTCCTCTATCAGACTGTAGTGCTCAATTTTAGTCAGTACTAATGACTTTGAATCCAATTTTTTCTTCAACATCACTTTCTCGCAAAAAAGTGCTTCCTCAGAACACGCCATATGTTCTACAAACGAACTAATCTCACGGAAGGACACAAGAGTAAATGCTAGGGACAAGACCAACACACAACTGCACTGGCTAGCTACCCAGACGTCTGTACCGGTCACACACACACACACACACACACACACACACACACACACACACACTGATAAACTACCCAGACATCATCACACAAACTGCCAATAGGCAAACTGACCGATTACCCATACCGGGATTCAAACTCTAGTTTTACCTGTAAGAATAAAAACTGATTTAATGTCTTACTTTATTGTCACATTTTATCCTTTCATTGTTTTATTATCACATTATATTGTCACGTAGGTTTTATTATCACATTCTATCGTCACGTAGGTTTTAGAAAATAAAATTTTACCCAAGAATACTGTTTGTTTGTCTATGTCAGTATATTACCCCATATTAGTCAATATGCCAAGAAAATCTATCAGAATTTTAGTCACTTTGTAAATTGCCTTCAATTTTTAGTTGATTTCTAAATTGACTGGGTGAACCAGGCAATTCACATATTGCCTGAAAAGTTCAGTCACTTTACAAATTGTCTGGATTTAGATATTGACTGTAACATATATACATATTGATGACTAAAGATTTGGATATAAAAGGAAGGTGGAAAGAGCATTTTGAATCTGTTCTAAATAGACCAATCCCAGCTGAATAGGACATTTTGCCAGCCGAGAAAGACTTGCAGATAGAAACAGGGGATATAACTTTGGAAGAGGTAGCAAAATCTATAAAGGAGTTAAAGAATTTTAAGGCCCCAGGAGAGGATGGAATATTTCCTGAAATGCTTAAGGTGGAAAATGATGAGTTGATGAATGCGCTTTTGAAACTTTTTAATGTGGCTTGGAATAATGGTGGAATTCCAGAAGAGTGGAGAAATGGAGTGATTATTACCAAAAAAGGGATATTTAAGTGTGTGGCAACTGGAGGGGGATAACTTTGACACCTGTAGTTGCAAAAGTCTTTTCCAAAATCTTGTTGAACAGAATAGAGCCAGTAACTGATAAAATTTTAAGAGAAGAACAAGCGGGATTTAGAAAGGGTCGAGGTTGTAATGATCAGATTTTTATTGTAAGGCATCTAATGCAACAAGCTAATGAAATGAAAATGCCACGTAGTATGTGTTTTGTGGATTTTGAAAAGGCGTTTGATAGTGTTTCACGTGAAGCTATGTTGAAAATTATGAGATTCTATGGTATACCAGAAAAGTTTGTAAATATTATTAGAAGCCTGTATGAAGGTACTTTTTGTAAGGTAATGGTGGGTGGTTCTTTGAGTGATCCATTTGAAGTTAGGTCAGGAGTGATTCAAGGAGGAGTTCTTTCGCCATTGCTGTTTGTTTTGGTTATGGATTATGTTATGAGAAAGGCTGTAAGGAGAACAGGTGCAGAAATTAACTGGAAAGAAAATAAGACGCTGATGGATTTGGATTATGCTGATGATATTGTACTGATTTGTGGAAGTATTTGTGAGATGCAGAGGGTGCTTGACTGTCTGGAGGAGGAAGGAGAAAAAGTGAGATTGGTAATAAATTGTGGAAAGACTGAAATTATTAATATGAACGTGGAGAACCAAATCGATTGTGTGATTGGGAATAATGTGGTGAAGAATGTAGAAAACTTTAAATATCTGGGAACGATTGTATCATCTAATGGATCATTAAACAATGAAACTGAGGAGAGGATTAGACAGGCTTGGCGAGCTGTTGGAATGTTGATATCTGTTTGGATTAATAATATGCTTTCGATACATACTAAAGTGAAAATTTACAAGTCCATGGTTAGACCAATTTTAATTTATGGGCATGAGTCATGGTACAGTACAATTGCAATAGATCAGAAAGTATTAGGATTTGAGAATTAAATACTGAGAAGGATTCTTGGGGTGAAGTGGCAAGACAGAGTTACAAATGAAAGAGTAAGGGATGGTACGAGAGTGGAACCAGTTAATGAATAAGTTAGACTGTCTCACTGGAAGTGGCTGGGGCACATATACAGAAAAGAAGACAGTTTAACCCATTGGATCCCAGGGGTGCTGGTCGAGGCATGGCGCTGGGTGGGTACTAAGAGTACCGCCCTCCGCCTATCGGCTCATAGTCACGAAGCTCATAGGTCCCTACCCGGGGGTTCCCTACTTTATGAAGACTTGAAAAAATCCCAGTTCTGTCCAATATTCCGGACACTGGGCTCCAGTGGGTTAAAGAGACTGACAGGTTTGTCAGTCGTTAACCCACTGAATCCCAGGGGTGCTGGTCGAGGCATGGCGCTGGGTGGGCACTAAGCGTACCGCCCTCCGCCTATCGGCTCATAGTCACGAAGCTCATAGGTCCCTTCCCGGGGGTTCCCTACATTATGAAGACTTGAAAAATCCCATTTCTGTCCAATATTCCGGACACTGGGCTCCAATGGGTTAATACAGGATGTGCCAGAGTGGACTGCTAGAGGAAGAAGAGGTAGAAGTAGGCCGAGGGAAACCTGGTTGAGGACAATGAAAAGAGAAGCAGGAGAGGAGTGTTGGTGGGACCTGAAGGAGATGGCAAGAGACAAATATTGGTGGAGAGAGTTCACAGGAAGTGATATATATATATATATATATATATATATATATATATATATATATATATATATATATATATATATATATATATATATATATATATATATATATATATATATATATATATATATATATATATATATATATGTACATACTGGAAGCAAAGCTGAAAATGTAGCGGAAACAGGAAAAGTTAAATCATGTCATACTGCTGTGTCCTTTTAGTTAAACGATTTCATATAACTTGGGAAAGACCTCCTGTACGGAATGGGTTTAAAAATATATGTTACTTATCAGTAGCGGAAATTGTATCTTATGGTGCAAAATGTTGTGAGGATACAGCTACATTAGAAATAAAGCAAATTTCACTGGTTTCCAGGGGATAAATAGGAGGCCAGTTAAAGTATGAGGTAATGTACTTATGCAATTTGACAGAAACAAACATAAAAAGCTGTGTTGTCTACCTCGGTAATAAAGTACTCATTTTATATTACCCCTTTCTCTATGGTAAACGATTATAACAACGAATTACCAAATTACTATAATTCAGTAATTTGTATTCAGTACCAAGAGATGGTTTCATTCAGCTTAGGAGGGAAATACCGAGCTGGAAGACAGATTTAGCCTGCAGTGATCCATTCATTATCATATAATTAAGATGAATCGTCCTTTTGGTAAGCAGAGTTAAAGAATAATGCGCCTTCGTCAATAACAGGCAAACTGGGAGAGGAGGTGAGAGGCAGAGTTCTCACCCCCATCCAACACTGCTTGTATTGACAGACACCTATTTTAGAGGAATTTTTAGGACCGACAAGGAAATTCTCTCTCTCTCTCTCTCTCTCTCTCTCTCTCTCTCTCGCCAGTATGTGAATAAGTGTAGTAATATAGTGATACAATTCGTTTTCCTCCGAATACGGTGGCATGAGGTAGAAGCGTGTATAGGGCAGGAGATCCAAACGTGACAATTGGGTCAATTCCTTTCCATTTTGGTTTATGTGGCTTACAGGAACCTGCAGTCCCTAGAAGGCGAAGACGCCCCCCCCCCCACTTTTTTTTTTTTTTTTGTAATTGCCAGATACTTAAGTCAGACTATAAATCCTAAATGTGATGCGGTAATTGAATATTGTTATAAACCTTTTTTATCTTTGGATTTTTTTCCCCTCAGAGCTGAGCAAAGTCGCGTGCATGTAGCATGAATAAAATTGTCCTGGAAATGTTGGGATTAATCTTCGTACCAAGTGGTAAGTCAGGTTGTGTTCCCTTGTGCAGCCAGTATATCCCCTCCCCTTCGTCACCCCGTCTCGCCCCACCACCGCTATTTTCATTGCAGCTGCAGTCATAAATTATCCCTGTCACCACCACACCCACCACTGATTCAACTCTTACCTTGGTAAAGAGAAAATATACTTTGTCGAGTCTGCTTCCTACTGTAAAACTGGAAATATGAACCGAATGTAAAGCTACATTTGAATGTTCCTGCGGTCTGCTGGCTACTTTCCTCAGCTGTTACGTAGTTAAGAGAAACAAAGAAGGTTTCTGTGATACCTTACACTAGACATTTTTACTGATATATACTGACATTCCTGTGCTTCTCTAAATTCATGTTTACAACGCTTTCTTTTTCATTTTCCCAAGTCAAGTGTTGTAATCTTACTTTAGAACACTAAGGACACAGCCTGGTATTGTACCGTATCACTATCTTATTCTGTTCATTTTTAAATATTATAGAAAATCATATTCAAGGGGCAAAGATTGATTTTTATTAGCATATCTGAAACTCTCTTGAGTGCATGGAATTCAGCGTTTTCACTGGTATGCAGTATTGTGTTTCCTTAATGTTCACAAAGTGAAAATGACTTTTATTACAACTTTTAGCAAAGCTGGACCGGTTGTCTCCACTTTTCCAAACATTTGTAATAACTTCCTCAATCGCTTAAGTCCAAACACTGGCAGCAGAAAAAATTACGTATTACAATATAAATTTCAGTCGTCCTCCATGCGGAATCATAAGAATTCGCCGTATGACTGAAATAATTAACATTTATTAAAAACAAGGTGAGTCGGTGAAGGAAAAAAAAATAATACAAATAAAACATTAGGGTGGCCGCTTTTACCATGTGCAAAAGCGAACTCACTCAACGTCGAGCACACACACACACACACACACACACACACACACACACACCGTCCGCAAGTCGGGCACAAAAGCAATTACAATAAAAGAACAACAACAACAGTAGAAACAACGAGTCTGCTGCTACAGTCACTGCCATTCATATTTACACACACATTTTCACTCACACATCATCCTTGCAGCTCTGCCCCTCCTGTCATTCCATCATAAAAATAAGTTACGTATTCCCATTTAGCTTTTATACAACTCTTTCTTACCATTTATTCATCTCCCTCTCCAACCCTTCATTTTCTTGTTTTATAGTTCGTTTTTCATATAACAGAGGATTTATTGAATCTTGCCCCCGATATCTCAGTCTCTCTGTTCCTTTAAAAATTAAGCTTACTGTACTCATTGCTTCCTCTCTCCAAGGTTCAGTATTCATCATTTATTCATCTCTTCTTGCCAGTCCTACATATTTCTGATTTTATCGTTGCATTGCACTGTTTGATCTCTATTTTCCAAGCCTTTGGTATTTCCTTTTTATTGTTAACCTCCTTTCTGGTTTTTCATATAATTTATAATATTACCCCTCTGCTGTTCTCACCCTCCAGTCCTTCATTCATACTCTAGTTTTAAGTCTCACCCTTTCTTTACAACCTTCCTCATCCCTCATTATATCATCCTTAACCTCCTCTCACGCTCAATATCATATGATTTTTATTTTTTTTGCTGCAAATTTATAATTGCAAGAACACTGCTGTACTACCACCACCTTACCCTAATTTTGTTTTTTCTTTCTTTCACAGTTCTTTCCTACATTACTGTTGTATCTGTCATCCATGGCTGTGTCATGTCAGCTCAGATCCTTCGTTTCATAGCTCCGACAATGAAAAAAAAAAAAAAAAACATTAAAAGTTGTTCCCACAGTTTACTAAGATGCATAATTTTCCTCTCCATGTTTTGCGCAACTTCCCATTTCGACCTTTATTCTGACCCATTGTTCCTCCCAAGCCAGTAATCTTCCCTCTCCAGTGATTCATATACCATTTTTTTTTGTTTTTGTTAATTTTACTTCCGACTTTCTCTTTTTCTCTTTCCTTTCCTCAGTGATGACTTCTGTTCCATATTACTAGTTCTTCCTCTGCCTGCTCTCCTGTCACTCCACCTACTTCTGCGTTTCGCATCATTGTAGGGTTATGTCCAACCAACCTCCTCCCCAAGCTTCAGTTTGCTGTTTACATTTGGTTCACTTTCCATAAGCTCGTCTCTGATACACTGTACACTGCATTTCTCTCTTCGGCAGTCTCATCATATCCTTACCGTCAAGCTCTAGCTTGCAGCACAAGCATTCCGTCACAAACATTCTGTCTTAACACTGAACTTACGCCTCAGTTTCTCTGTAAGCCAGTTCACTACTACTCATTCCAGTGCCGAAGAAGAATGCGTTCACTCGGTGGCACCGATATCAATAGGCAGAGCAAACGTCCCTCAACATCTCAGTTCGTTGTATGAAGGATGATGAAGTGCAGGTAAAGGTCAATTTCAACCCGCAGCCCACTGGATTCAAGTCAAGTTGAGCCTGGGCTGGCACCCAAATCAACTACTACTCACTTCACCTTTCCAATACAATGAACTGTCCCCTTTCTGCACAACTGTTCTTTCTAACCCAATGAACTACCTCACTCTACAGAAGTTCCCCTGTCCACTGATGTCTTGTCACCATCTCAGTTTTTCCGGGAATAAGTAACTCCTCCCCACAGACTCCCTGCACGTTCATTAAACCCCTATGTAGACAGTTATTTTCTTATGGCCCGTATCCTCGCTGTTTCTCCCTCACATCCTCCTCAGCCATATAATATAAGTTTCTTCTACTATGAAATCTTTTTAGTTCCTTTCCTCCCTGATTTGGATTTTGGAATTTCACATTCTCTCTCTCTCTCTCTCTCTCTCTCTCTCTCTCTCTCTCTCTCTCGTAGTCCAATTAATTAATTCTCTTTTTTTGAGAGGTTCCAAATTAATTCAAGAAAAATGTACAAGATGATTGCAATGATTTACAAAATTTCACATGTAATATCGTGTTAATTCCATCAACTTTAAAGTCAAATACTGTTCTACGAGAAAAAAGAAAAAATCACTTTCCCCCATCAAAGAAAAAAAAAAAGAAAGAATGGTTCCTGCATGACCAACAGCATCGGGCAGCTGTGTTTCTGTTGGACAACCTTAATCGCGGGTTTATGTGATCTACTGAGCCCTCGTGATATTCCATTTTATTTTTTCTTTCACGTCCTCTCCTACGACAGATATTGTCCGGTGTTTATACAGGTGGTATGGGTGTGGTATAGTATTTTTTTTTTTTCTTTTTCTCCTCCCCATCCTCCTTATTTTGTCCCCCTCCTCCCTTCTCTTTGCCTCCAGTTTCTATATTATCTCCTGCTCTTTCTCCCTCCCCCCCCCTCATCTTTACAGTTTCCGACTACCTCCCTCAAGGTTTTCCTTCTCAGACTCTTAATAATAATCATAATAATAATAATAATAATAATAATAGCAATAATAAGAATAAGAATAAGAATAAGAAATAATAATAACAATAATAATAATAATAATAATAATAATAATAATAATAATAACAATAATAATAATAATAATAATAATAATAATAATAATAATATCTATCTGTAAAGTACATTAAAGCCGAATAAACAGGGATGACCTACGAACTGATGAGCACACCTGCTTGGCATGTACTGCAGGTGACGCTTTAAAAACTAGAATAACCAAGTTTTTAATTGCCGGACGTTTGAGGGTTTTTGGCCTCAAAGGGAACAAAAATTGCCTAAGACGCCCCAGTAGTTTTTTTTAATTTGATTATCATTCATAATAATCTTGGGGTAGTAAAAAAAATTCTCAGTTTAAGAGTGGCAGTGAGTATGACTCAGATACCTGGATAGACAAAAACAAGACTGCTGAAGCCGCCTTAGGGACTTCAGTCTGCCCCAGTTCTCTCCTGGTTACTAGTTACCCTCCTGAGTTACTCTCTCTTAGCAGTCAGTCAGTCGGCCCCTGCTGCTGGCAGGATCTAATAACCATATTGCTGAGAATGGCGCATTTGAAATAAACTGAATGGAATGGGTAAGATGACCGTTGCCAATTCTACCATGTGTTTACCGATCTTTATTCATTTAAGTAAACAACATGACTTTTTTTTACTTTGATCCTCGAAGTTAGTCTCAAAGTATTCAATCAAACAATCAAGAAGAGGTAAATGCCGCAGGGCGCATAGCCTCACTCACCCTCCAACTCCAACCACGAGGTCCCTCTGCACAACCCTCCAGGCAGCGACTCTTCCCCTCTAAGTATCTCCTGACAGGAGTGATCGACCTGGTCCAGCCATGAGTTATGTGGCCTTCCTCTTGGCCTCCTCCATCCTGGGTTAACTTGTCCAGAGGTCACCCTGTGAACAGGATCAGCCTCAGGAAAGCCGGCCACGTGCCCATATGGCTGGAGTTGGTGTTGACGTATTAAGTTGTTTAATAGGCCTCGAGTCAGCCTCACGGCTAGTCGCTCATTATTCACCCTGTTGTACCAGCGATATCCCATGATCCTGCGAAGACACTTAGTACCAAAGTAGTCAATTCGCTGCTTCAAGTTACTGTTTAGTGTCCATGTCTCTCAGCGATAAAGTAAGACAAGGAGCACCAGCACACCGAAGATGTGAACTATCGTCCTTCTGCACAAATAACAACAGCTCCAAATACCCAAATCGAGTGAATCCATAACCTCGTAGGCCAGACCAGTGCAACGAAAGATCTCGCTGTCTGAGCTACCGTTGTTAAGGATTACACTAACAAGTCAAGTGATTCTTTAGAAGACTTCTATATCCTTACAACATGCTTAGACAGACTGAACTGCTTCATCCAACAAACCACAAAATGCCTGGACCTTGGTCTTGGCCCAAGAGACCTTTAATACTAATTGCATTCTCGTGAAATTCCCCAACGGCCCTCAGTAGTATCTCCAGCAACTTCACTAGGATAATTGCTTCATTGGCAAGGTCAAGGTCAATAACCCTGAAATTGCCAGTTAATACCTCATAGTGATTTCGACTCACAGCCCGGTCGAGTACCCAATCCATACAAGTGTTGAAAAGTGTGGGGACAAGGATACATCCCTGTGTTACACCAGAACTTACTGGGAAGAAGTCGGATGTCCCCCCATCCCCTCACACACAATTGACAGCACTCTCAGTTTTTGAATGCAAGCCAGCAATCAGTCGGATTATCCTTGCGGTGATCCCACAGAGTCAGAAGAGTTCCCATAGCACCTCCCATATTACTGAGTCAAATGCCTTCATGAGATCCACATTGGCTGCAAGCAGACCTTGTTGAAACTTAAGACAGCATTTTACAAGAACTCGACAAGCTAGGATATGGTCAACAGTAGACTTCTTGGGCGTGAATCCAGATTGCTCAGGCCCCTAAAACTATAGCAGATGGTCCGAGATACGCATCAGGAGAATGTGAGCAAGAACTTTACCTGGCACACTGAGCACTGTAATACCTCGGTAGTTACTACGGTAACGCTGGTCTCCTTTTCCTTTTCAGATAAGGGTGATCAAACCCTTTGTCCAGACAGGAGGAATCATACCAGTCTGCCAAACGGCTTCTATGACTGCATGTAACGCCCTGACCATGGCTTTACTCCCAGCTTTGATCAATTCTGCTGGGATGTCACAACCAACTACTCTACCACTTTTCAACCTAGCCACTGCCTTCTTGATTTCATCTAGAGAAGTCACGACTCCGTCATTTGGTAGTACAGCAGTCAATGGTTGTACACCAGCCGACGGAAGCTCTCCACTGGGAGGTTCAGCCACATACAGCTGCTTAAAGTGCTCAGCCCAACGAGCTTTACACTCACTTGTCCACCGACACGAGCCATCCACGGACCATCTGAACAGAGTTAACCTGAGAGGTGGGTCTGAAGTGGAGCTTCTACAGGGTTCAGTAGGCGGATGGAAAGTCATTTGCATTAAAACGGCCTTTCACCTCCTCAGCGATTTCCCTGACATACCTCTCCTTGTCTCTTCTTAATGAAACTCGTGCCTGTCGAGACAAGTCTGTGCTGTTCTCGATCCCCAGCCAGTCTGGCAGCATGACTCTCCTCAACTGTGGTCAGTGTCCCCAGTTAAATGAATCCCCTCCTTGATCTCGGACAGTTTCCAGTACACTCAGCAGCTGCTGCCAGGGTAGCATGCTTAATGGTATCCCATCGTTCAACAGGATCCTCAGTACTAAGCACTTCAAACAAATTTGAGACTGCCACTGCATACCCATATGCACACTCCTTATCCCTGAGTTTCTCAAGAAGGAACCTTTTTGGTGACATCTTGAGAATCTCTCAGTTTTGATTTGTAGCCTTAGAGTAGCAACAACAGGTCTGTGATCAGTAGCAAAGAACTCTACACTCCTAAAAACCCTGCAGTTCTGAAGGATCCAACATTGAGTACTAACAAGAATGTGATCAACCTCCTTAGCAACCCCTCTGGCACTGCGATACCAAATCCAGCAGTGAAGATTAGGCCACTGGAACCAGGATCCAGCAGTTCTGTACTTAGGGAGTTTCCATGGTTCCAGAGCCGTGGGGACATACACAATCCCTGAAGCCCTCCCTGACAGTGTCAGTAACCACATTAAAGTCGCCCAAGACCAGGAGTGTATCCCGTGAGGGGCACTGTTCCACAACAGAGTCAAGCTTGATGTAGAATATCTCTTTCTCTTCAAGATCACTCATCTCATTTGGTGGTACACTGCAATAAGAGAGATGAAGCCCAAGGAGCGCATCAGTCTCAGCAGCATTATACGCTCATCATCCAGAGTAACCCTGTCGACACAAGAGACATGGAGAGCAGCAAATGCCACAGTGACACCCCTAATCATTAACGTAATACAAAGATCTATTTCTACTCATTTATTCGCATGTTTATTCAGAATCCTAGCAACCACAATTTCCAAATCATCATTCACGATACCTGGGTAGTCTTACAGGTTGATTTGGCAATAATGACGTACTTTGCAATGAATCCGCTTTTAATTATTTACCTTTACTAATAGGATATGGAAGCAGAATTCCTTAAGATTCATCAGTTTCAGTTTCCCAAACTAACCAATAACACCTCCATCTGCAGCTATATTCCCGAGGAACAGAACTTAGAATCTATAATGTTTTATAATAGTTTCGAGAAGGCATATGAGAGAAAAGGAGGATTCAGTTTTCTTACAGTACCAGGCTTTGTGTTGTTACCTCATGTGCAGGTAATGGTATCCGTTCTTTTTCATTAATATGTAGACAGATAAACTGTAACACATACCGAATGACAGCTACTTAAACTCAAACTTAAAATTACACACACACACACACACACACACACACACACACACACACACACACACACACACACACACACACACACACACATCCCATATCGGGGCAAGAAAAGAAAGGCGATATGCGAGAAGAAGCAACCCAAAACTTTCCCCAGATATTCCTTACAGTACTCTGCTGCTGGACAAATGAACACCTCTGTGTCCCTGAACCAAGACAAATCATTTTTCCTCCAGCAATTTCTGAGTTGTTCCGGAGCCAGTGACGATCAAATAAATAGCCGAATTTTGAGGTTACGGCAGAAGGACATAGTGGCTGCCGTGTCTCGTGAATTGACAAACTCTCTAAAATGTAACTTTTTATCGTTTTTCTTGCCAGCCTTCATCGACTTTATACCCCGAAAACTGCAATTATTGTTGCGTTTGGGAATAATATGTTGGGTGGATGCAGAATAATTACTTGGATGCATTGTCAAAAGAAGAAGTAGGAATTTTTTGATGAAAATTAAATAAAATGATTCAAAAATGGGCAGAAAAAGTAATGAGACTCATAATAATTAGTAAATGAAAAACGTGAGGGATGAGAAACCAGACTGTTAGAACATAATGCAATAAAATTGTACAGGAGAGGACTGCGTGGAACGGCTTTGTGCTACTATAGCATTTGTATAGAGCAGACTGGATGTGTGCGGATGATGGCAGTGTCGGTGATATTCGTAACAGTTGGTATGAATGTGGTTAATCAGAGCGTGAAATGATGGTGTTACGAATGTGCTAGTGTTGGCTGAACAGTGAATGCAGACAGAAGAATGGGGAGACTGTGGCAGTCGACCTGATCATTGTCACTTTAATAATTATCGAAGACTGTGCCAATAGTAGTGATAGTGAGACCAAATATCCCTGCCCCTACAGTTGCGAAATTCTACCTTAGAGGATGTCAGCCAGAACGTCCCTGTACTAGAACTGGACTCTCCCGAAACTGTTCCATTTAAGATACAGACTAGATACGCAAAATCCATCCCACACAGTTTACCAACCAACAAAATTCCTCCAATTGTTTTGAAAAAAAAGTGCTCCCCAGACCTTGCCTCAGTCCTAGCTAAATTGTTCCGACTATGCATACGTACTTCTTCATTCCCTAATTCATGGAAAGAAGCCAATATCCACCCAATTCCAAAGAAAGGAAGTTCCTCTGGCCCCTCTGATTACAGACCAATAGCTATCACGCCTTCTCTTGGTAAAGTATTTGAAACTGAATTAATAAGCACGTAGTCAAACACCTCGAATCCAACAACTTAATTGGTGATAATATGGTTTTCGTCACGACAGATCCACCATTGATAAACTCAATCTCCTGACTCACACCATCCATCAGTCAATTGACCAACATGAAACTCATGCAGTAGCCCTTGATATTTCTAAAGCTCTCAACAGAGTGTGGCACCGTTCCCTGCTATCCAAATTCCCTTGCTATGGACTAACGTCTTTTGTTCCTCTGCTTTCCTCATATCTCAGTGACAGAAAAATAAGGGTAAAAACAGTTGATGTATATTCCAATTTCCACTCAATTAACACCAGCGTACCACAAGGATCAATTGTGGTCCCAAACCTATTCCTAGTTCAAATAAATAATCGCTGTCACCCACAGTCCCATTCAATCATATCCCGATGACCCAACACTTCATAGTTCATTCATACCGTACTCAAACACCCATTTACAAATTATAATGTCTGTAACTCTAAACTCAGTGCAGCCATCTCCATAAATCATGACTTATGTAAAATCACTAAATGGGGACAAAATAATCTTGTCTCATTTATCCTTGCAAAACCAAATATATACAATTTACTAATAGACAGATATTGCCAGATTCGTATATTACCTTCAATGCTACTAATATTCCCATGTTTAAAAGTATTTCAATTCACTGTGTTTTACTTAGCAGTGCCCAGAGCTGGACCTCTCATGTTAGATCACTTGCTAGAACCGCCTCAGAGAAACTTGGATGACTGAGCAGAGTCTGTAACTTTTTAACTGACGAGCAGTTAGCCATTATTTATAAGCGTCATGTGCGCTCTCAGCTAGATTACTGCTCACCTTTGGGGAATGAATGTGAAGAGGTTGCACTAAAACAACTAGACAAAATTAAGAACAAAGCCGTTGGAATTTCTAATAACCCTGCTATTACAAATAAACTACCTCCCTTACAAGTAAGAAGTAATGTTGCCCCCATTGCATTATTTTCCAGATTCTTTTATGACAAATGCTCAGACGAAGTAGCGTCCATTGTGCCACCTCTCCATGCCCTCCCTTGTGCTACACGGGCATCTGATAGTGCTCATGACTGGACTGTCACACAGCCATATTGCAGAACTTCTGCCTATCATAATTCTTGTATTACCCGAACGGCATCTCTCTGGAACTCGCTTCCTTGGAGTTGTTTCCCCAAGATTTCAACCTACAGCTGTTCAGGTCCAACTGTTACAGATTTTTTTATGAATGGAACACTCCAGTAATCTGGTGTATGGATTATTTTTCTGTTCATTTGTTTCTCCTTCCTCTCTTCTGTTATGAGAAAAATACTGATATGGTTGTGCTGACTGAAAAGAATGAATATGACGATAACACTGAACACAGATATGTTCCAAAACCCCATAAATTCAGATAACACCTAGTGAAAGAATACATCTCAATAACAAATAGAACGCACCCAAAGAGCGCATACCTCCGCCAACACCTATACCGGACAACTCAGATCACTACATAACTTAAACATTTCCTTGGTCCGTGACCCAAGGGTCATCAAAATTTCATTGAAATAATTGTGAAGAGCGAGTAAATTTAAGTAACTTGAAAGAAACGAACAAGTTATACAGTATATAAAGATAAACAGTAAAATGAGAATCAAGGAGCCTGTATTAAAGTATAAAAAGGAACTCACCAATGGCAAAATAATTTTGCAGTAACAGAAATGTGGTAACAGAAAGCATATAGAAAATGAAAGAGGTAAGAGGGAAAAGAAAAAGTATCAGGGACAAAACTAAATGATAATGGAGACACACTTAAGATGTGTTACAAAACACCGTTACAAAAAGGAAGTAATTAGAACACGAAAGCAATGAAGTAATACCAACATCTAAATAAGTCAAGCTGTGTATGTGTGTGTCTGTATGTGCACTGGTTCGTTACTTTTACGTGAACGGTAATAGATATATACCTCATTCTTTTTGCATTAGGTCGTGCTAAGTCCATGGAGTGTCAGAACAATACAAAACAAAAATTTTGGGGATCGCGCACGACGCAACAGCGCGAAATTGTTGGGAATCGCCATACTTGTAGATAAGTGAAAATCATTTCTTTTACTTTTTGGTCTACACTGAGTTTTGTGGGCTCAGTAATGGTATGGAAAGAAAAATAAAGGTATTTGCAAACATTAAGGGATGATAAAGTTTGTTAGTCCAGCAAAGTTTTGTGGGCAAGCACAAATATGAATATAAAACTAATGAAAACGAGCTTTTTTTAAATCAATTTATTACACCCGAGGAGCGACATATCTAGTAACAGGACAATGAGGCTAAGTATTATTTTCAGAGGAACTCGTGTCTCCCAGGGCACGCTGTTCTGTTACAAAGATATACTGGAGTTTACAATACAAGAGTTAGGATCCACCAAAGTATGGATGTCTCATGAGAATGATATGTAAATGATTGTCTGTGAGTAGATAATTACATACATCTATCAAGGACTGTCCCTGAGACAGTAGGTCCCTGACTGAGGGACATCTAAGGCAGTAACACTGAAGACTGTTGGCGTTACGACTGTCCTATAGCTTAGGAGAAGTGGGGCACATCCTTTGCCTCAGAGACTTGCTAGACAGGGCGATATCCTAACCGAAGCCAAGTAGATACAACATTGTGCCTGTGAACCATAAGTCCATGTCGACGATACCTGGGAAGTGATAGACGAAAGTGTTGGATGGACACACTCTGAGTCTGTTCAGTGTTTCTTCGATGGAATGAAGGGAGAAGAGCGGCTGAATGTATCTTCTCTTTGTAACAGAGGAGGGAGGTTGTAGCATCATCAGGTAGAGGCAGTCCACAGACATTACACGAGGAGGTCAACAGAGTCACTAGCTGCAAATCTGACATGCAAAGGAATCCACAAGAACTGTATGGTAAGAGAATTATCATGATCTGAAGTTAACCGACTAAAGATTTGTTGAACTAAGCTGTGGCATGTGGGTTTTGGAGATAAGATGGCTTGTTGGGCAGACTGAGAGTCACAGATAACTACACCATTCAGTCTTCGTCTCGATAGGAGACTAACTGCATGCCAGAGTCCCTGTAGCTCACAGTAGGTAGAACAAGATGAGTTTGGTAGTCAGCGGCCAACCAGGCCTTCCTCCGGTGGGTCCAAATCGGGTGCGTAGATGACACATCCAGCACTCTCATGTGCTTGCAGGGAACCATCAATGTACAGATGGTGTGTGGCAGGAACTGAGGAAGACACTCTTGTGATGGTTTCCACAGTTAGTTGTTTCTGGAGGAATGGTAGGTTTGCCTTGGTGATAGGAGTAAAGCAGACTTCAAGATGAGGAATCCTCCAGGGAGATGGACCAAGATCCACTTCTGCCACGGGAACATAAATATCAAGTCTTTGTAGGATGGAACAGGTTGTATTGTTGAGGATGCAGATGCCGGGCCAAAATGGAGGTCGGGTGCAACAGGGTCAAACGAAATTCTGATGACACTAGAATAATGAGGAGCAAGATGGAGAAAGTGAAGGCATTTGACGCTGAAGTAAGAGACATTGACGTATATTCCCTCAACAACGGGGTGGAGATTGAGTTCAGTTTGCAAGTTGACTATTCTGGTGGAAATAGAACAACCAAAGATGTATCTCATTACTTTGTTCTGAAAATATTCAATGGGTTCTCAGGATGTTTTTGGTAGTTAAATGAGAGGAGGGGAGAGGTAATTGACGACTGACCATATGAATACAATGTAGTAAGCTCTGGCCACAGGGATAGAGTTAGATATCTGCTGTCATCTCTCACTTTGTATCTCAAGACTACGTACTGATATCACAGACAGGGTCATGAGTGGTAGGGTCTGTCCTTGTTCCTGGATGTTCAGGACTCAGTCAACAGGCTCCTTAAGCTCCCATCCTACCTCAAAACTCGCTACCCTGTCGGCGTTAACCCTTCCTTGGCCAAAGAACTCATTAGAATCTGCACTGCTCGTCGTTTCCATCAAAATGAGACGTCCATCAACCGGCTTGTTGTCACCTGGAGCCTCCCAGACCCTCCTTTACCAGGTGTTAACTTCAAATTCCTCCCTCGTCTCCCATTCTTTGAGCTATGTAGAATGAAGGACGAACAGCCATGGTGCTTCAAATGCTGGGGAATTGGACATAAATCACGCTACTGCTCTGCCTCGGAGGAGCATCCATGGAGTGCTGCCAACCATGCCTCCCGGTGCTCAATATTGCACCCCTTCACCACCACCACTGCTGCTACCACTTCTACTTTGGAACTGCCACCCTTAGCTGCACCAGGCACCTCGCAGTGGAGATGTCGTGGTTGTTATAAGCCAGGAGTCACTGTGTGGCATGGTTGTTCCAAATGCTCAGGCAATGCCACGACTCTTGATCTGCTCTACCACACTCAGCACCACCACCACCTCCTCTACTACTGGATGCTGCCACCTCACCTGCCTCTTCCACTCCCGATTCTGCACATATACTTGTCCTCTGTGGAGCCATTCCCTCTGACGTCTCGATGCGCAGCACTAACAGCACATTTTGATGCCAATCAGGCATGCATTGATGGCCTTTTCAGTCAGCACACAAGCACTGAAAGTGCACTCGCTTCTCTTGATGAGTCTCAAGTTATCATCACTATTGTCATCGCCCTCACAGAGAAACTGAATGCTATTGCTTCTCGCCTTGAGAAGATCAGTGGTCTATCGACAAAGAACCCTCACATACTACACCACAAAGCAGTGCTTATGCTACTTCCTCAACCCCACCTAACTCCCAGAAACCTACACATAAATCTGCAAACCGAATGCCGCTTTATGTTGTCTCTTGGAATCCCTATGTATTCAGAAGTCATTCGAAGCTCAATGCACACAAAAGCTGTGTATGTTGCCATCACCCGCATGTTATATTCATTCAAGAAGCCCTTGTTGGTCGTCTTCAACCTGGGGAAGAGGCTCCTTCACTTATTGGCGATATTTCATATGTTCACCTCAACAGGAATGATCTCATTAGTTACATTCATTCCTCCATACCACATCAACTTCTTCTTTGCTCTGTAGATGATGATATGACCTTTCAGCTTTTTGAGATCACATTGGGTGATGGTAGAATCTGCTTATGTAACATCTATTCTGTCCCTGGAAGGATTAATGTCCCTGCCCTCCCTACTCGTACAGCTCGTGGCATGATCTACTTGGGTGACTTTAATGCCTGACATCCTGCTCTGGGTGACCTCTCTCCTACCCAAAATCGCAATGGGCTTCCCCTCCTTGAATACATCCGCCACTACCAACTCACTCACTGGGACACTGGTGGCACCACATACACTTGTGGAGGCAGTCTTAATCACGTCATAACATCTGGACTAGTGCTGTCCCATGTCAGGTGCTCTTCCATCACTACCTTCTTCTCGGACCATGTTGCCCTCAGCCTCTACTGTTCCCTTTCTGCTGGATATTCCCATCCTCACACTCACACCTGCATTACCATTCCTCCTAAGTATTGCCCTACGTACATCTCACACATTTCCAACCTCTCCCCAAATCTGATTTACAGTCACCTGATAACTTATATTCCTCCATGATAAACTCCATCCATGATTTCCACAGCTGTTACGTTACAAGACCACACATTAAAAGTCGACCTGAAGCTCATACTTGGACACTTGATCAGCGCATCCTCCAAGCAGAGTGGAAGATGGTGGAATATGGTCTCTCTTTCCAGAGGTAACCAACACCTGACCGTCTGCGCTAGTACCAGGCATCAAGATACAATCTAAGTTCCTTCCAGCAATGAATCCATACTGAATCCTGGCAGAAGTTCACAGATAGCATCAACCACCAGACGAGTGTTAGTTCCATGTGGCTTCTAATAAAAAAGGTTGTTAGTAAAAAGCCCTCCAGTGCTTCCCATCACAGTCCAGCTGGGTATGCACAAGATCTTATTAATACATAATCTGATCAATCATAAGCATACAACCTTCCCTCACGTATTCAAGATGCACTAGCCTCCCAGCAAAATGTCCACACTCTCCGTCTGATAGCTGCGTTACTGAATGGAGATGAATATGATGACTTACTGATAACTGAGGACGAATTGCAACATGCTCTCATTAGGAGTAATGCAACAGCCCCTGGGGATGATGGTATCACTTGCCCTGTCCTTTGCCTATTCCTAAAAGTCCCTGGCAGCCCGCTGTTACAGGTCTACAATTTTTGCTTCCTTAAGGGATATGTGCCTAACGCCTGGACCTCCAGCACGATTATGCCCATTCCAAAACCTGGTACTGATAAATTCTGACGTATTTCCCTCACTTCCTGCTTCAGCAAGGTGCTCAGGTGCATCTTCCTGACCCGTCTCATGTTTTGGCTGAAGGACAAACTCTCACCCAGATTGTATGGTTTTCTGTCACAAAGAAGTATACACCACTGTCTAATGGAACTCTATACCCTCCTCTGCCCCACCAGTGTTGAAACATTCATTGATCTGAAAAGTGACTTTGATGTTGCAAACAGAGATGGCCTTTGAACTCGGCACTCTGCATGGTGGTGTTCTAAGCCCATTTCTTTTTAATGTCCTTATGCACCAGTTACTCTCTCTTCTTCCCAACATTTCCAGAACCACGGTTACTTGTTATGCTCATGATATCTGCATTCAGTCCGTCTCTCCAGAAGATCTTCAACATTTCCTTCAGTCATTCTATCAATCGTCTTCAACTGGTATCCTCATCCTCTTCCCAGAAAAAAAGTAGAATCTCCTCTCCCCGCAACCGAGGAACACTTCCATAATACACTGTAGGAAAAAGTGTCATCCCCCTGTGCAGGCAGTACCTCTACCTGTATACACCTGTACTGATTGAACCAGCCATACCTGTAAGACAACTTGTTCATTACCATCATCCGACACCTCTTAGATCAGCTGCAGTAGAGTTTAATTCCTCTTAAGCGGCTCATCAACTCAATCTAAAAGAATTAATATGTAAATATATAAATAGCTTGTTGTTATATTTCTCAAACACAAACAGTTTACAGGTTTTAATGATGATGCCATCAGATAACCATACAGCCTATGCTTAAGATGTTTAACAAAACGCAATAAGGGTTACAGGTGATGAAAGGGAAGATTTATTGAATGAATTTTACATATAGATATATATATACTGTATATATATATATATATATATATATATATATATATATATAGATATATATATACTGTATATATATATATATATATATATATAGTGGTAGAAAGACTAACACGAAATGATCATGAAATAATTCATATATACATTCATATACACACACATACAGTACATATATAGCTCCATGATTATAAGAAAGGCTGGCTTGAAAGAGAGGACTGAGATTGATGTCATCTCTTCAGGTGTGTGTGTGTGTGTGTGTGTGTGTGTGTGTGTGTGTGTGTGTGTGTGTCGCGGTGGGGGGCTTGCATACCCCGTAAATCTGGTGGGCAATACCAACGAGGGGAGATCCTCCTCCCCCTCCCGGACTCAGCAGGAGGTCAGGGTTACCCATGTTGGAGGGTCCATCAGTGACGGGTCAGATAAGAGTTCCCAGGTCCACTGCCTTGTGAACTACCCTTGGATGGGTTAAGGTTATGATGGTAAACCCTGAACGAAAAATCTGTGCGTGGTGTTCCACCGAAGGCAGAGCTGGAGAGAAAGAGCTCCCAGCAAACTCCTGGAATCCTACTCAGTAGATGGTCATCGTGAATCTTCATGCCAACATCACAGGCTGAGAAGGACCAAATCATGTGGTAGTAAGGACTGCGCATCCCCTCAAACACACCAAATCCATTTATTGTGTGAGTGTGCTGCTATACTTGCCTCCCATTTCATCCTTTCATCAAATTCAAAAGACCTATGGCGACAGGACAGGGTGACGGTGACATGTCATGTATGCGGCTGGAAGTCACTAGCTTGAGCCCTGCTTTTTGGCTGGATTGGCCCAGAGGTCATGGCATGATGGCATAGGAGTAGGTCATGTCTTCGGCAGCATCCAGTGAGACTAAGCTGCTGGAATCAGACGCCCAACCACTTTCCCCTGGAGGGCAGGGGTTTATAAAAGATAACCTAAACATTTAGTGTTCTGCACCACCTGAGCAGATAACCGTGTCTGTCAAGGCATCCCCCATTGTGGTGGGAAAAAAAACAAAATAATCCATGTGATTCCTCCTATCTGGAATATTTGAACCATGCTTGATACTGACCAAGATGCATGACCATGCCACAGAACTGCCCTTATTGTCTATGAACTGAAACGATATAAAATTGACGTTGCTGCCTTGTCTGAGTCTTGCATCTCAGACGAGGGCAGCCAATTAGAAGCAGGAGAAAGGTTCACCTATTTCTGGAGGGGATACCCACTACCATTACCGGAGTGCCAGTCAAGTGACGTCGGAGACCATGGAACTCCATCTATCCCTTTCCTCCACCATCCTGACCAGGTCCGCCATTCTCCATCCTCCGCCAATATAATCTACAAGACAGTCCATAAACTACATTCTCTGATTTCCCTTTGTTGTTGTTCCCTCCACTCTCCCCAGGAAACAGTTGCTCTCAAGCCCCTTAGCTCTATGTGGCCAACACACTTCAGCTGCCTCCTTCTTGTGCATTTCCTAATTTCTTTTTCCATTCCTTCGCTTCTCAAGACTTCCTCACTTGTCACTCGAGCTGTCCAAGGAATTCTTAACATTCTTCGTAAAAAAACACACTTCCACAGCTCCCGTCCTCTTCTTCATGTTCTTCTTTATACTCCATGTTTCGCATCCAAAGTTGACCATACAAAACATTTTAACAGCCTTATTCTTATCTCCATGATCATTCTTATACCGGTTAATATCTACTTTTCCGAAGCTGTTTTTGCCATTGCAATTCTTTTGACTTCCTTTTCACAGTCTGCACCCTCAGATATTAGATTACCTAAGTATCTATACCTTTCTGCTTGCTTTATTTGCCTCCCTCGTACATTCACTGTTACTCTCATCTTCTCTCTTCTCTTCGTTATTCCAGTGACCTCAGTCTTCTCAGCATCAACTTCAAACCTGTTCTCTCGTATGACTCTTGCAGCTCGTTTACCAATCTCTGCAACTTTTCCTCCGAATCTGACAACAAAACCGTGTCATCTGCGTAACGGATACTATTCACATTTCTTCCTCCAATGCTTGGTCCTGCCACGTCTTCCAGATCACCCATACACTTCTTCCCATACAAGGAAAATAAATCTGGAGACAGAACAGACCCCTCCCTCACTCCTCTTCGAATACCAACCCACTCTGGCTTCTCATCTCCTATTTTCACCGCTGCTCATTGACTCCAATACTTATTTGTTTATCAACCTTATAACTCTACCCAGACAATGTAAAAAGAAACGATCGTATTGGCTTTGCAGTCCGAAACAACCTACTACAGAAGATCCAACAATCACCTGTGGGTATAACAGAGAAGCTGATGTCCTGGCACATACCAATCTCTAAAGGTCATTTAGCAACTATCATTTCCTCAATACCACGTAATGGCAAACTCATCCTGCTTGGGGATAATAATGCCAGATTAGTGAACGATGATCACCTCTGGCAAGGCATCATAGATTGCCATGGTGTTGTTAACGTGAACGACAATGGCTTTAGAATGTTTTCCCTATGCTCAGAACACAGTCCTCTCATCACGAGCACCATTTTTCAACTTAAAGATAAACACAAGACCACATAGATGCGCCCATGATCTAGACATTGGCACCTAATTGACTATGTTACTGTAAGGCAGCGAGATAGTTGAGAAATTCTTGTGATCCGAGCTGTGAGAGGTGATGATTACTGAAAATACCCTGGCCTTATACACACCAAACTGCATTTAGTCATACGAGTATGTCCACAAGTGTGCCATAGACCATCCTCTAAGAAACGAAACTGTAATATTTCAAAGGATGCGCAATCTGCAACACCTTCTACAGCGTTTTTACAGACAAGCGCTCTCAATGCCCACCAGTTGATCCAAACAACAATGCAAGAAAGCTAGATGCACTAGATGCAGAGTGGCTGAACATTAAGCAACTGCTTCAAAGCACTACAGAAAAAAGCCTAGGATTTTCTGCTCGCAGCCATAAAAACTGGTTTGATGCAAATGCTGAGGGCATACATGACCTTCTTGCAATGAAGGATAGAGCACATAACAACTGGTTGCCCCATCCTAGCTCCTTAACCCTAAAAACTGAAATCCAGAGTCTCAAAAGTGAAACCCAGAGAAAAGTGCGAGGCATGGAGAACAAATGGTGGACTGGTCAGGCAAAAGACCTGCAAAGACTGACTGATATTTGTGACTAACATGAGTTCTGCAAGTCCATAAAAATCATCAATGGGCCAACCAAACACAACATAACACAGCATAACATCTATTGGATCAGCTGATGGAAAATTCCTGAAACACAAGCAAGCAACCTTTGACAGATTAGCACACTTCAATATCTTACCAAATCGAAGAAATATCCTTAACACCCCAAATGCTCCTCATGCAGCAAATCATGATGTCCCATCTACACTTTCAGAAACTGTCCAGGCCATCTGATCTCTAAAAAATAACAAAAACCCTGGCCCTAACGACATACCATCCGAACTAATAAAAAAAGGGTAGCCACTTACTCCAACAGTGCCTCCATAATCTCATACTGACTGTTTGGAACCAAGAAAGAATTCCATATGCCTGGCATACTTCTGATACTGTACCTATCTACAAAAAGAAAGGCGACTGCTCAAATTGTGACAACAGCAGAGGCACATCCCTCCTTGTGAATGCTAGTAAAGTACATGCCAAGATAATGTTATCCAGACTGACCAAACATTTGACTGAGTCAACACTCCATGAAACAGAGTGTGGATTTTGGAAGGAAAGAAGTACATGTGATATGAACTTTGTTGCCCGACAGATACAAGAGAAATGCCACGAGCAGAACCGTGACCTGTATAACGAATCCAACTATCTTGCAAAATCATTTGACCCTGCCAACACAAAAGTTTTATGGAATGTTTTTTTTTTTTTTTATTTGGAGTTCCAAACAAATTTCTTACTATCCTGAAGAACCTACACGACAATAATGAGTGCTTGTGTGTCCTTAGGTGGGAGCAAATCCAAACCCTTCAACGTGGATGTGGGTGAAAAGCAAGGATGTGCCAAAGATCCGGTCATTTGCAACATCTATCTCACTGCAGTCACTCTTTTAATTCACCAATATTTGAATCCGGTGATAGAATGAAAATCCAGTTCCTTCTAGATGGTAACTTCTATATTCTCAGACATTATCAAGCACAATCAAATACTGAAATGGCTCATTACCTAGAGCTGTAATATGCTGATGACTGTGTTGCAATTGCCCATACCTCAGAAGTTCCATAACAGTGTCTCACCATCGTTTCTCGTGTGTGCCATGCAGTGGATTCCGAAAATTTTGTCAATAATACAGATATAATATCCCAGAGAGACAACGCAGCAGAGCCTCTTGCATTCCAGATAAATGGCAAAAATGTTAGACACTTGAAGAATTTATCCTACGTTCAAAGTGTTCTCATAGATGAACGTAACAATGATGCAGAAGCCCTTGCACGAATCAACCACGTCTCAGCCTCTTTTGGATATCTCAGATCCAGAGTCTTTGAAAACACCATCTTGAGGATCAAGACGAAGGTATCAATATATACGGCTGTATGCCTCTCCACCCTCTTGTACGGTGCTGAATCCTGGACTACTTACCAGCGTCACTTCAAACAGCTTGAGTCGTTTCACATTCGATGCCTCCAGTGCATTCTAGGAATCACATGGGAGGATAAAGTCCTCACAAATTTTCCAGCAGGCAAAGTCAACCAGCACAGAAATCATGTTGGCAGAAAAGCAAATGAGATGTGTCAGACACGTGTTCCTCATGCTTGAACACTGCCTTCCCCACCAGGTTCTGTATGGTCAACTCCCTGCAGTACGCCCCAACCCAGGTGGACAGAGGATGAGATAATTGTAAGGTTCACATAAGGACGACTCTGAAGAAATGCACCATCATACCAAAAGACCTTGAAAAAGATGCTTCACAGAAATCTATGGCGAACCCTTTCAGCGATGGAATAATTAATGTTGAAGAAGCTTGGAACGTGACCAGAGAGGAGCATAGACAATGGAGGCACAATCATAACAGAGTACTCTCAGCAAATCCTGACTTGACATACCGACTGCTTGGCAAAGTTTGCAGATCCCGGATTGGTCTGCACAGTCACACACGTTGGCACCAAAGACAATGAGAGTATAGCAGGCATCGTCTTCTGTAGCAGAAGGACAGTATGGAAGTAAGTGCGTGTTTAGAGCATATCAAGTAGAAAAAAATAAATGGAAATAGAAAGTAGAGAAAGATGAAGTGAACGGCCCCTCTATCCCTATTGAAATTTTCTTTAAATATTTCCCTTCCTATTCTCATCCCTGACTGGCCTTCAGCCACATCGATCTCCCAGTAGTAGGCACTGGTGATGAATGGAAACGCAGAATTACTAACACTTAGGAGACAAGTAGAAGGATAAGAATTAACCAGTTAAACTTACTACCTTGACAAGATAATTGAAGATTTTCCTTCATACATTTGTGGATGCATGACCTCTCCATAGCTGAATAAAATCATCTGGCGGTAGCAAATAAAACAATGGACGAGTTACAAAGGAAGAAATTCAGAAAGCAATAGTGATCAGCGAGAGAGAGAGAGAGAGAGAGAGAGAGAGAGAGAGAGAGAGAGAGAGAGAAGGGACTGGGGTTTGGATGCGTGAGATGATGGAAGATTAAAAAGGATTAGGGAATAGAGAAATTGCACAGTAAAGAAAATGGAAAAGGTGAGAAAGGGGAGAGGAAAAGATAAAGACTTGAGCAATGGTAGTGATGGCGAGAAACAGTTTAATGTACAAGAAGGAATTTGGCTGAGGGTTCAAAGAAAGGGAGTTAATTAAGAGCGTGACGACTATATTCGGTGCAATAATGGTCGTTAAATTGGTTGTCAAGAGATAGTGTTTGTGATTATTGTCGTCCGCCTAGCAAGGTTATAACGTAATCGCCTGCGCGCGCGCGCGCGCGTGCGTGCGTGCGTGTGTGTGTGTGTGTGTGTGTGTGTGTGTGTGTGTGTGTGTGTGTGTGTGTGTGTGTGTGTGTGTGTGTGTGTGTGTGTGTGTGTGTGTGTGTGTGTGTGTGTGTGTGTGTGTGTGTGTGTGTGTTCCCAAAATATCTCAAAATCAAGTCACCAAACTGTATCTATACATTGTGGGCAGTACCCCAGGAGGGTTATGTGGCTTGTTGGTTGATAACTTTGACTAAGCTGCGATGATATGCCTCCAGTTATCAGAAGATTACTGATCTAGTTTATTTTTTAGACAGGAATGCAAAGAGTCAGTGAAACGCAGTGGGTGAAATTCTATTATATTTTTTCGATTTTGATGAAGCTGCGATGATATGCCTCAGGTTGCCAGAGGATTATTGATCCAGTTTTTTAGTCATGGCGGCGATACGCATTCGTGAGCAAATACTTTGGCCTTTATTATTCCTCCTCCCACCTACAGTATGGTGGAAGATGCATGAAGGGATTGGTCTGCTCATCTGTGGGTGCATGCATGCATCGGTAACGCTTTTTTGAACGTGATATCTCCTGAACCCCTTGACGCATTTCTGCCAAACTTTTGTCAGAGATACAGTATGAAGGGGTGATGAAATGATGAGGTCAGCAAGGTCAAGGGTCAGAGGTCAAGGTCATGTGGGTGTGGACACGATATCTCCTGAATCCCTCGACCGATTTCGACCAAACCTATGTCAGTGATGCACTATGAAGGGACAATGAACTGATTAGGTCTGCAAGGTCAAGGGATCAGTGTTCAAGGCCATATGGGGTTGACATAGTTTATCTTTAGTCTCATGTCAACCCACACTGAGCTCTGTCGTGGAGGTTGTATGGTGAGTCCGTGCGCAAGACTTGGCGGAGTCATATCAAGTGACGCTTTTTGCTTAGACAGCTCGGGGCCCGAGTTCTCGGCGTTTCATTATGATAGTGTTGGTTATGGATTTTGGTTATGGTAATGACGGTAAAGTGAATGGTAGTAGTGATAATGACTGATGATAGTGGTAGAAGTACTGTAGTTTTGGAAAAATGATACTGTTAGTAATAGTAGTGTGATAGTGGTAGTTATATGGTAGTAACTATGACGGTGCTGACAGACGTACGAGTCTTGAGGCTAAGGGAAGTGATAACAGTGATAAGTTATACTGGTAGTAATGGTAGAAGTGTCCGCGAAACTGGTAGTGTTGGTAGTTATATCAACAATGCTAGTAGTGGCAGTGGTACCAACAACAATTGAATATAAAGGTAGCAGTGATTTGGTAGTCATTTAGTTAGTAATAGTTAACACAATGGTATTGGTGTTAGTGGTGATAATGGTATTGGCAGTAATGCTAATAATAATGTGTTATTAGTTAGTAATAGTTAACACAATGGTATTGGTGTTAGTGGTGATAATGGTATTGGCAGTAATGCTAATAATAATGTGTTATTAGTTAGTAATAGTTAACACAATGGTATTGGTGTTAGTGGTGATAATGGTATTGGCAATAATGCTAATACTGTAATAATGTGTTATTAGTTAGTAATAGTTAACACAATGGTATTGGTGTTAGTGGTGATAATGGTATCGGCAGTAATGCTAATAATAATGTGTTATTATAGTGCTGCCACTATTGTTTATAAACCTTTTGTTCTTACCTCAACAATGAAGGGTGCGTGTGCAAGCATTTATACAAACGCCACACACGCCCATTGTAACCATTCTCTCTCTCTCTCTCTCTCTCTCTCTCTCTCTCTCTCTCTCTCTCTCTCTCTCTCTCTCTCTCTCTCTCTCTCTCTCTCTCTCGAAGTTGGAGGGAGGACAGGGCGACTTGGAGGAGACTGAGATGTGATTGTGGCTATCCTTTACGGGATTAAGGTGTCTGACAAAAAATTATTCGAAAATATCTTGACATCTTAGCAACAATATGTCAAGAAGCCACGTTTTTCACTGGGTAGGAATCCCCTATGTTTAAAGAAATTATCCCCATTACTTCCATCGATTATTTTTGGTGACCTTTTCAACGTAAAACCTGTGGGATTTTTTTTCTCCTTTAGAAATCACTGCTACTTCCTTTACGCCAGAGATGCGTCCTTTTCTTGTATCACATTGCCTTTTTGTTTGTGTGTGTTTTTTTGGTCACTGGTTCATCTGTACAGTACAAACCCGGAAGACTGCATTTTGAAACTGCGCTTCTCTGCAGTAAATGATCCATCTGTCGGAGGATAGAGAGGTAACTGAGGGACGTTTTTTTTACGCGTTGTTACCACTTGAAGGAGTCCCTCACTACAACCTGACAAACGTAAACTTCCTGACAAGAGATGTGGGCCTCACCTCACTCAGGACAGCATGGGCATTCAACAACAGTCATGCCAGACACATAAAAATACCTGGAAATATGTAGACAATGCCGCTAAATTCCTTGAACTGAATGTACCATGCCTGAAGGCTAATGATCAGTCGCTGTCTTTGGCAACAGTACCGCACCGCTCAAAAGGAACACTAAATTGAACAGAAGAGAGAAGGAGGTAGAGGGAAAGTAGAAATTCCTTACTCTAGAATGCATTACTACTGAAACGTTAATTAGCCTCAAAAATAACAGTGAAGGTGCTCACGGGGTGGAACGCTGAACTGTGCCTGAAGGTCAAAGAAAAAGCACCGCAATATAATTAAAGATCTGCAGTTTTCCCTTTGGCCTTTGGATGCGATTCAGCGTTCCACTCCGTGGACACCTTCACTTGATAGATTTTTCAACAATAAGTGATGGTAACTAGTAACAAAGTGGTCAGTATTAAAAATTTCCACAAAAAATATGATATCAAGTAACAATTTGACAATGTCAGAAATTCCCCCACCCCAAAAAAAGGTACCAAGTTACATTCAAATAATGTAAAGATATTTCAACGGAAAATGTAGTATGGAATATCGAATCATTTGTGTTTTTAAATTTCCACAAAAAAACGTTGGTAGCATGTAGCATCCAAATCATTTTAAGAAATTTCCACAATAAATGATGGTACTATGATGCAGTATTCATTTTCGAGATATTTCAAGTGAATCTTGTGACTGTAGTAATGAATCGAGACCACGATTCATTCAGAATAAAAAAAAAAATCAACAAAAAATCATAGCAGCAAGCAAGAAGTTGACAAAATTAGAAACTTACAAAAAAAAAAATAATGGTGCCAGGTAACATTCAAATTGTTTTTTTAAAAATCCACAAAAATAATGATAGCAAGAAGCATTTTATTAGTATTCAAAATATCAACAAATATTAATTACAGCAAGTAGCATTTTGTTCAGTATTAAAAAGAGTGATGGTAGAAAGCTACAGTATAATCAATATTAAAAATTTCCACATAAGTAATGGCAGCAAGTAAGAGTTTGACAATAATGGAAAATTCACAAATAATGGTAGTACCGAGTAACATTCAAACCATTAAACAAATCCACAAAAGGCGATGGTAACCAGTTAAAATTTGATCGGTAATCAAAATTATTGCAGAAATTGATAGTGGCAATCAACATTTTGATCAACAGATTTTGCAACAAAAAAATATGATGGAGTGTAACAAAGTGGTCAGTATAAAAATTTCCACAAAAAAATAATGGTAGCGAGTAACAGTTTGACAATTTAAGAATTTCCCCCCCACCCCAATAAAAAAAAAAAAAAATGATAATGGTACCAAGTAACATTCAAATCATTTAATGAAATTTCTAAGATATATCAGCAGAAAATTATGTTCGCATGGAATATCAAATCCATTATTTTAATTTCCACACAAAATAATAGTAGCATGTAGCATCCAAAGCATTTGATAAAATTGGCACTAGTGATGATAGTTATGTGATATAGTACTTATTTTGAAGATAATTAAGGTGAATATTGTGATGCCAGTATGTTTAATAATAATAATATAATATTTGATAACCCAATCCATTTTTTCCCCATCTGAAGCATAGAAACCCGAGGTTAGGCTTCTCATTCCCAACACTTAAGACCAGCTTCACAACCCGTGAGTGGTGTAATACTGGAAAAAAAAAAAATCCCTCGATATAAATCCTTACATGGTTAAACAGCTTAGATCGCCTCAGCCCACTAAGCCACCAGGTGATATTTGGCTATATGGTTACCAGCCAATGAAGTACATGGTTTACTGGATATCATATCGCTTGCCACTCAGTGCAGAGTGCTCCTAAGGTAGCTCTATGTCTAATGAGTAGAGGATGGACGCCCCTACTTACCATAAAAATACTGATAACAATACTGTAATAATAATCTCACATCATTTATTAATGGGAAAGAATTTAAAATGGTAATAATGAAATTAATGATAATAATAATAATAACAACAACAATAATAATAATAATAATAATAATAATAATAATAATAATAATAAATTACTATTATTATTGTTAATATTATTATTATTATTATTATTATTATTATTATTATCATTATTATTATTATTATTATTATCATCATCATTATTATTAACATTGTTATTATCGTAGACTAAGTATCGTGGGAGTTGATAGGGAAAGTACACAGAAGAACTATTATAACGCAAGGGACGTTTCAGAAGGCCTGGTGAGTGAGGGACACGGTGTCTTTAGTAGGAGTGATAGAGGATACCAGGATCATTTCTTTGCAGAGAGACAGATAGTGGAGAAAGTTTGTGAGAAGGTAAAAAGAGGTATGTATGGCATTTACAGACATTAGAAAAAGAAAAACATAAGGCAGGGTAAACAGACCAGCATTATGGAATGCTCTACGGATGTATGATGTAGATTATAAGATGGTGAGTGCTGTAAGGACTTTTATGATGAATATGAAGCTTGTGTAAGGACAGGTAGGCATCTAAATGAACGGTTAAAAATCAGATTTGCCGTGAGACAAGACTGGTGTGAATTCACTAAAAAGTTTTTATCTATCTGTCTACCTATCTATTTATATTATACATATTACATGCAGACTGTGAAATTAGTCATTTCGTGAAATATCTAGTCAATCGGCAAAATGCATGTAAATTGGGATGGGTTATTTTAGGTTAGGTTAATTTAGGCTGCTTTTGGGGTAAGATGGGATAATCTAAGTAAGTTTATGTTAGGTCAGGATAGGTTAATTAGGTTAGGGTAGGAGAGATTAATTTAGATGAACGTTTAAAGCCCCAGTCACGCTGCAGGTACGACTTGTCGCAACCCTGAAAATCGTGAAACCAGTCCCCGACCACGGAGGTCTCCGAGCAGTCGTGCCATCGATCGGCTACCGGTGGTCCTCCAGTGTCCGTCCAGCGTCCGTCCAGTGGGAGGCCGAACGGCGACCATGGACAGGTACACACAGGTCAAGACACTGACGGGTGGCTGGCCGGTCTGCGTCCTGTTGCAGTTTAGACCGCGACCACTAGACCGACACCAGCCGCGGATTGGCCGGCGGCTGGTCTCGGTCCTGCCCACCGCCTGTTGCTTGACCAATCGCCGGCTGGACGGCAGCCGGACTTCAACAACCACCCCAGACAGAAGGCTTGTGGATGGCGGCCGCCGCAGTCCAGCTGTTGCCTTGATGGAGTGCAGACGGCCACCGCACAGAGCGGGCGGGGACCGGCATCCATCCGGATGACAACCACTGCTTAAAAATCAGGTGTCGCCAACCAGTCACAGTCTGTAAGCTGGCCAGGTGTAGTCCAGCCGCCCACTGGGCGGCTTCCGTGCCTGTGACATCGGTGGTCGCGGGGAAGTTTTTCGTGCAGCACGAAAAACCTCGCGACGATTTTTTGGTGGCCTGCGGCTAGACCGAAATATATGAAGACCGGTCTTAAACTTCACAAAAACCACCCACCACCTGCAGGTCGCGGGTGGTTTGCGATAAGTCGTACCTGCAGTGTGACTGGGGCCTAACATAACTTAGCGTTCATATAAATTAACCTACCCTAACATTACGTAATCTAACTTAGCCTAACCTACCCTAATCTAGCCTAAACTCAACCTAGATTATCCCAGCCTAGCCGCTGCCTATATTAACCTGAACTAAATTAACCCATCCCAGTTTACACTCACTTCACGGTGTGACTAGACATTTTACGAAATGACTAGTTTCACTGTCTGCCTGTAATAGAGCCTCTCTATATATAGATAGATAGATAGATAGATATAGATAGATAGGTAGATATAGATATAGATAGATAGATAGACAGATATAGATATATAGATAGATAGATGGATAAATGGATAGATATAGAAAGAAAGATATAGATAGTGTGTATATATATATATATATATATATATATATATATATATATATATATATATATATATATATAAGTAATGAAAAAATTATTATGGATTTTTCTGAAGACAAGCATTTTTATGTCTGAAGATCGCTGAAACCCATTTACAGATCAAAGTGCATCTGGATTCTGCTAAATCTATATACACACATTGCTTTAGTAATTTATTAGATCACCCTTTGCTGAATAAAGTTTCTGGACATGTCGTAACATTCGACAAATGTCGGACTGACACAGTTCCTTGATTTTGCTGAATTGAACCAAACATGTATTAGTCGCTGTTTGTCTGTTATTGGTACTTCGTGTATTCCATCTTCCAGTTCATCCCATAAACTCTCAATTGGAATCATATCAGGTGATTTTCCAGCCCATGGTACCAACTGAACACCATTTTGCTTGCACCATGACTTGACTTTCTTTACTGTAAGGCATGGGACAGACTCCTGTTGGAAAATCTATGGTCTTTCTCCATGCCATTCCCTTGTTTGAGGCATGAGGCGAGTTCTAAGACCTTGATGTACATATCTTAGTTCATGGTGCCATCAACAATGTGCAAACAACTCGTACCATTCGCTAATATGGCCCCCCACACCATGATTTTCTGTGGAAATTTCACGGTTTTCCTCAAACATTTGCCATGAATTCCTCTCCAGCTCTTCGTCGGACAGTCTGGATGCGATCATCAAGTACTTGGAAGGTGGACTCATCGCAAAAAACACCAACTAAAGCAAACTGAAACAAGAAGCCATCAGAATTCATACAAGGAGAGTGAATAAACTTTGTGACGTCTAGTCATGTGTCAAGAGAAATTTGAGATGAGGCATTCTTTTTGGGGAAGATATCGTTCCATATTAGTGAAGTTCACATGATTTTATTTCAATAGCTCATACTTAAACTTTAGAATAGTAAATCAGACTATTTTACCTTTTTCTAGTCATCTGAAGTCTATTGAGCATGTTGCTTGGCCCATTCTCAAAGAGACTGTGTCATGGTCTTCAAAAGTCGCAGTTTCTTAAAATATGCGCCCAACCCAGCTTCCAGGAACCTGTTATTCACCGTTCTGGAGTGCAGATTCACTTCCTCCTCAGCCATCAAACTTGCGGTATGTCTGCATGATAGTCTTCGGTTCTTAAGAGCCATATCCATCATCTTCCTATCCACTCTGGGCATAGTTTTCCTTTTCTCTCATTCTCCCATCCTTTTTTAGTTCAAATTTAAACAATTTTCTGTTTTTTTCCTGGAAAAACTAACAGCTTGTGGTGAAATGTTCAATTTCTTTGCAGTTCCATACATGTTTCTTGCAAGAGAACCTTGATTTGTCCAATTTTTCTAAGATTCAAATCTTTATTCTTTCTCATTTTCAGTAAATCTTATAATATAAAAAAATATACCCCTGAAATTAAACCCAAGAAAAATAAATGCACAAGGCAAGTGGAAATATCATAGAAAAACTTCCTTATGCATATAAACGTTGTTAGGTCTCAGAGAATAGCAGGTCACATCCTTGCTACACAAAGTCTTAGGCAGTGCTGCGGGTTCCAAGCCGAGTCAAGTTCATTCATGTTCAAGCTGCTTTATCAGCGTTGCCATAAAGAGGTTTCTTTTTACATGAAAACATGACAGAAATAAGTGTATAAATAGATTTAGCAAAATGCAGATGCACTTTGATCTATAAATGAGAGTCAGCGACGTTTAAACATAAAAATGATCATTTTCTGAAAAATTCATAATAATATTTCCAGTACTGTATATATATATATATATATATATATATATATATATATATATATATATATATACAGTGTATTGATAGATAGATAGATAGATAAATAGATATAGATATAAATATATAGATATATGTATAGATATCTGTATATAATAGATATCTAATATACTATAGCAGTAGCTGTGTGTGTGTGTGTGTGTGTGTGTGTGTGTGTGTGTGTATTTTGGGCAGCCGAAACTACACATTCAAATCGCACCAAAATTGGCACAAAAATCGCCAAAAAATAACTGATGTAAAAAAAGGTTGATCCCATCACGATTGAGAAACTTTTCCTATATTTAATGAACAATCACATTTTGACCAAAAAATGCTGCTCCCGGCGCCCGGCATAGGATCTCCGTAGAATATTTTGTGCACAGCAGAACTAAAATAAACTGGATTCCATTACCGAAACTGCAAATAACATGATCAATTGTTTAGCTGCAACAAATCCAAGTGACAACATTACATTAGAACAGCATATAAACGCGAGAGCCCTCTGCAGTAGCAAGTGCGAGGGGCCCGAAGGGCCCACGGGCACTTGTCTATATCTATCTATCTATCAATCTATATCTATCTATCTATCTATCTATCTATATATATATATATATCTATATATATATAGATATATATATATATATATATATATATATATATATAACTCTCTCTGTCTCATTCTCTCTCTCTCTCTCTCTCTCTCTCTCTCTCTTTATTTATTTTGCAGTTTTTGTGCCAATTTTGGTGCAATTTGAATGTGTAGTTTCGGCTGCCCAAAATACACACACACACACACACACACACACACACACACACACACACACACACACACGCCTCCTGCTATAGTATTTTAGAGGATATATATATATATATATATATATATATATATATATATATATATGTATGTATAAACTGATGGGTAGATGAAGTAATTGATGGGTAGATAAAGTAATGAGATAAAGCACTTTTTTAAACAAAAAAAAAGAACAGAGTAGGGAAAAACAAATTAGATATAAAAAAAAAATCCATGCACCAATACGCAAGTGTCCTCTGTTCATTTAAAAAATCTACAAGTTGGAGTTGCACCGCTACAGGTTGAAGTTTATGGGTAAAACTAAGCTTTGGAAGCAAGTTCCAGAAAGAAGCAGTTCTGCCAATAAATGAATTCTGATAGGAAGAAGTATTTCCGCCCTGATGTATGCAAAAGAAGCAATACTGCTGGCAGATAGCGGATTAGCGTCTGGTTGATTGGTGTGGTGTTTTGTCGATTTCAGTAAGCGTCGTGCCTTGGTAAGTACATATAGATAAGAGGAAGATAACAGTTGTTAAGAAAGTAACTCACCGTGCGAGTATACAGTAAATGGATAGACTTAAATTGGTGAGGGACTTTTAGTACCTGGTTGCAGTGACAGAAAAGAGCGGTAAATGTGCAAAAGATGTGAAACGTACAATGGCACAGAAAAGAAAAGTGGCTGGTGCTATGAAGGCCTTGATGAGAAGTAGAGGTCTGAGTGTGACGGCTGGAAGAGACTTGCACGAAATAATTTAATGTGAGGTAATTGCATGGCGTGAAAACGAAAAGTCAAGCATAATAGCAGTGGAGACAAGGCTGCTGAATGTGTGTGGAATGTAGAGAGTGGACATGATAAAAAATAATGTGATTCCTTAAAGACGTGGAGTAAGGAAGTTTGTGGATACCTGAGTCGAAGAGAATATGCTTAGTTGATATGGATATGTGGAGAAAATGGGTATGACTCGAGTGGTAACAAGGGTATATCGGAGTGAGTTTGAAAGTGGGAGTGCGTGTGGTAGGCCAAGAAGTAGGTAAATAGATACAGTAAACGAGGGTGTGGGAAAGGGAAGTAGGAGGCTCAAGAGGCTAGGGAACTGAGAAGGAATCGAGCTGGCTGGATGATTTTGGTGCAGGGGAGTGTATGATTAGGGTTTGCCACTACTTTTTAACTTGACAGTTGTCTGATTGACTCAGCCGGTTGGGAGAATGTGAAGTTAAATGTGGAATAAATGGCGCCTATCAGGTATATTGAGGACTCCAGGGGACTGAATGATGAGTGAATGAGTGTGGGGTCCGTTTCATTGAGTGTGCTGATAATATGTTTTCCCATTTTCGCATGTTTCCTTTTCCTGGCTCTCTGTACACAACCTCACCCTACCTGCATGTGAGGAAAGAGGCAGTATGATTATTATGATTATTATTATTATTATTATTATTATTATTAATTTTGTTTTTTATCATTATTACTACTGCTACTGATACTTTCACTACTACTACTACTACTACTACTACTACTATTACTGAGAGAGAGAGAGAGAGAGAGAGAGAGAGAGAGAGAGAGAGAGAGAGAGAGAACAATGATACACCGAAATAGATAGATCAGTGGTTCTTAACCTTTTTTGAGTCACGGATCCCTTCGAGAATCTAGTGAATGCAATGAACCCCTTCCCTACAAAAATGCACATAAGCACAAACGCAGCATTTTGCATGCAATGAATATACGTTATTTTATTGAAAACTACCTCACGCAGTGTATCACAAAGTATAAAACAGTCTTTACAAAGAATTATGTTTCTCACACTTTTTCATGCAAAAACTAACGGCCACTCGAAAAAATGAAATAGATCCAACTTGAGAAATTAAACAAAACAAAACTTTAAGTCTGCTCAAAAGTTCATTTCAGTGAGAGAGTTGTTGTTGCTGTTTGGCTTGAATAAGATGAAATTGTGGAGTGGTCTTTGACAAGGCAACACGCATGTCATCGTTGACATCCAGTTGATTTCGACTTTTCATTTTGACAGAAACAAGCGCTGAAATCCCTGACTCACAAAGGTATGTAGTAGCAAACGGAATCAGAGCACCGATAGCTCGCTTTGCCAGACGAGGGAAGGCCTGTGTCAACGAACACCAGAATTTTTCAAGACTTCGAGTTTGTTTGTTTGTTTGTTTTGTTAAGTTAATGAAGCCAAACGGCATCACTCAATCTCGCTTAATTGTTCTCAATTATTCTGACCTTCACGGACCCCCTGTATCCCATCCATGGACCCCAGGTTAAGAACCCCTGAGATAGATGATTGTATACAAATAGAAAAGGTTGAAATCAACACGATGGAATGTTAGGGAAAACAGTCATCGGTGACATAACGTGCTAAGGGGAACTCTTGTCTGTTACATCGGAACATCAATAAAGCAAACACTGCGCTTTAACCTAAGAGCAGTAGCATCATAATCATGAGGGAGGACTCTGCCAGCGCGCCCCACACATAACAGAGGCAGGCCGTATGTTACTCGGCAAAAGTTATGAGATGCTCCCTCGCCAGAGTTGGCCACGGGCACTGAGAGTAAGACAGGAGAGGAGAAGTTGGCTCGGGGGATGCATGAGAAATGGAGAGCTCAGGGGATGAAGGAGACCATAAAGATGGCAGGGAAGTACATGAAAGAGGATGGTGTGTAGGACGGTGTTTGGGCCAAGACACTGTGAAAAAAATTGGCGAGATAAGATGTAAGGATTGTAAGTAGGCGACAACAGGAATGTGGATCGTTGCTTAGAAAGCTTTATTGTGCTTGGTCACAGCTCACATGATGCACCATTAACCATTAAATATACAAATCGATGTATATTCAAGGGTATGCCGAGAAATAGATGGAGGGCCAATTATCAAATAATACGAGTACGTGAGGGAAAGTTGCTGGATGTGGTGGGAGAGAGGATTAATGAATATGATGAATGGTTGGGAGAGGGAAGAGAGTGAGGCTATCATTAGACAAAAGAAAAAGAAAAGGAGAAATGGAGAGGAGGTGATGTGTCGTGAGAATGGAGTGTTTGGAAGGTGAACCACATAAAGCAGGAAATGGGAAGACAAGATGAGTAAGCGTAGGTGAGGAAGGGTACGTTCAGGAATGTTCCATTAGTGTACAGTAGTCGGTAATAGAGGCAGGGTAGGAACGAATTGTAAGATGAAGTTGTGTATGAAGTAGGGACTTGTGTCGTGAGCGGAGGGGAATGGTACCAGGGTAAATGGAAATATACGAAGAGATAAATCAAGAAAGACGTGGATGAACAAGCTGGGGAAGAATATGTGGGTTAGGTATGCTTGGAAAGCCTGCAGATGACTTGGATAGCTGGAAGAAGAAAGTAGGTAGACTACTAAGAAAATGGACGAACACATTGTGTGAGTGCTGTATATGACAGACGTGTCGCTTGAGTTGTATTAAAAGGCTGGCTATTAGAAGAAAAGCTGGCTATGACAGATTGTTGTCATAGATTGCCTCGCCTTTTGGGAGGCTCGGGCCGTATATTAACCCAGTAAACTATGACAGAGCGAGGTGGACGAATATAAGCCCTCTGACTGCGTAGGGATTCGCCAGCTAAATAAAATTACCAAGCGCTGCTCTGAAGTTACTACAAAGTTATATCAAAGTTATGAAAAGACTATTAAGCTTACTTCAATGTTTTTGTTAATTATGGCTTCCGTCGCCCAAATATAATAGATTGCTGTTAGTGAGAATGAAATATATAAGTTGACTACAGAAACCGATAGATTATAGATAATTCGTTGGAAATGGAAACCAGACAACGAATTTTCTTGGGGAGGATATGATGAATGATTGATGTGAAAAACACGAAATGGAAGCAGAGTGATAGACAAGAAGATGATGGTTGAGAGCTGGGTTGCTGCACGACCTTAAAAGAGTTTCAAGGATTATATAAAGACATGTGTTTCATGGGAGAAGATACCATTGCTGGAGTATGAAATGCCAAGGAACCATTTCCTCTAAGCCACAACATAAAAGACACAACAGGTGATCAACTTATAAGCAGATGTACACATATCCCTGATGGATTATTGATGAGAAAAATTCAATGTAGAGATGTAAGTAGGTAAAGTAACTAGATGAAGTAGGACGAAACTGTGACGAGCTGTAATGGTGAACTTTGAAGAAATGACATTTGCATCTACATAGGTAATGATTCTCACTTATGCCTTCCCTCAAAAGACGTTTTTTTTTTTTTTTTTTTCTTGCTACTTATAGATGACTCTATTTAGCCCAAGCAGATATCATATAGTGAACGATCCCTGCATTTAAAAACGAAGCACTAAAAGATTGTAACATCCGCCTCCGCGAACTAGAATAAAGGACCAGTTAACTGACTTTGTCCTGTGACACCGACCTTTGAGAGATTACTCTCAAAATCAAATCACTTTCCAATCCCTTAACCCTTCCATCAGCTTTGGTCCCAAACAGATCAAATTTACTTACTTTGACTTTCCAGGTGACCTTGACCTTTGACCGATTTCACATTATATCTTCATCTTCATTTTAACCTGTCTCCTTTCGTGATGTTCATTGTACATTGGATAAAGGATGTTAAAGTTTACCTCTCCTTGTGACCTCATCTT
This sequence comes from Coenobita brevimanus, assembly GCF_032717465.1. Taxonomy (NCBI): domain Eukaryota; kingdom Metazoa; phylum Arthropoda; class Malacostraca; order Decapoda; family Coenobitidae; genus Coenobita; species Coenobita brevimanus. Next base: position 20,771,180 of record NC_137057.1, on the reverse strand, counting down.
TAGACCTGTTGCTTTTTAAATGCACTAGAGCAACCACTTGGGTGATCCCAACTCATTCAACAAGTGAAACATATATAAAATCAAAACCGTTTTAGTTATTTTGTTCACACAGAGACACACGGACCGAACACCGACCTTGTCTCGTGACAATCAATGATTATCAAAACTGAATCCCTTCATGCTTGCTTCACCCGTGTACCAACTTTGTTTCAAAACAGATCAAAGCTACTTGAGTTTACTTGGTCCTACAACTTTAGTATTTTACTTTTCTTGTAACTTTCATCTTTGACTGATTGTTCTTCAAAATTGAATCTTTTTTTTTACTCTTACCTTTTCCTCAACCCTTCCACAATTATTTAAATCGGATAAAAACTGTTTACCTAGACCTTGCTTTATCCTTTGACCTCCTTTTCTTAAAAGCCAGAGCTTTGCTGGATGCCTAGCCCTCAATGCTTTCACCATGTTTGGTTATAATTGTATCAGAATTGCTGAGGTATCGTGTTGACATCCATACATATTGGTCAAAACTTCATATAATCTTGTAAGCTTAAACTTTGCTCATTACGGTTTAAACTGAAGAGATTTAATCATTGCCTGACCTTCAACATTTCCATGAACTTTGATTAAAATTGTCTCATGACATTGACTATTGATTGATTGCTCTCAAAATTGAATTATTTTATTTTTGCCTTCCCCTAAACTTTACCCAAATACTGGTGCCTTCTTCTTCTACTACTACTACTACTGCTACTGTTACTGCTACTACTACTACCAGTAAATGGCTTTGTGAGCACCTGACGAGCGAGCGAGCGTTTATACATACACCTGTCATCATAATTTCATCTTGATGTAAACTTTCAACATTTCTGGTGAAGTAGTTGAACAATAAGAGAAGAATAAATAAGCTAAAGATTTACTTTCTTACGTTTTTTTTCTCTCTCTCTTTCACACACACACACACACACACACACACACACACACACACACACACACACACACACACGCACATATGCATGCGCGCAGGCGCAATCAAGATATGAAATTGAAAACCAACTCATACCTCGCATGTCACTTTCATAGTAGTTTAACCCCAGCCACACTAATTCTTACCAACTTGATTACCTTCCCTGAGTCATGGTTTTAGAACTTTATTTATTTTTTTAATTAAGTTGATTTTTGGTCATCAGATCAAGTGTTGCTGAGCTCGAACTCTTCTGCGCCCTCGTCTTTTTTTAATTTACACCTCTTGGGTGCATGTGAGGGTGACAATAAGTAACCAGCACCGTGGGAGGTAGACGGGGATGAATCTGCCATTCCTGGGCTACCAACAAGAACTGAATTACTAAATATGAAGTTTTTGGCAACTGCGGTGTTGCATGGTTTGGCAACGGCTCTGGTGGTATAGAGGGAGACTCAACGTTCCCATGGAAATCACTGACGTCTCCTCGTGCTTGAAATTATGGCACGGAGACCCATCGCCTCATATGAGGCGATGAGCACTGTGGGGGTTCAATCAATTTTACTTTGGAGCATGTCAGTTGAAGCCCTCGGTACATTCTCTTGGAAAGTTGGGATTCCGAGGGGTTTCGTGGGTCACCTGAGTAAAAATATAGCTCAAAACAAAATCTATTGACTGTATCTACTACTTGCTGAAAAAATCCCTTCTCTGTCTCACATAGTTGAAAAGCTATTAGCCTCTGAAAACCATCATGGTCAGCCGTGTCATGTCAGGCCAGGCCGGGTAGTGTCAGGCTGCTCATTTCTCACCTGAACATACAGCAAATATTTTTTCACTATGCTTGCTCTCTCGCTCATAACAGCTACTTCAGCTGCTACATCTTCTTTTATCTTTTCCCCTCTGTATGAGGTCAACGTAAAGCTATCCTGGTTTCATTTGCTATTTTGGTTTTGTTTGGTTTTAGGGCCAGATCCCTTCCAGACGCAAACCCTCCCAATAAATCCTGGCCTGGGACTATCACCAAGTTGGGCTGTATTGTACACTCAGTGGTGGTGGGGAATTCTTTTATTATGCCGCTAATATGCCCTTCTAGTATGGCCCCACTTAGTCCAAACAGTACTCAAGGCTGCTTACCGGTACCAGTAAAAAGTAGCACTCCACAAGCAGGCTCGTTTCAACCCCCAAAGGGTCATCACCACTTTTTCTGGCTGGGGCTGTGGTTTAAAAGGGTCTCAGTAGAGGTGGGGAGTGAGGTGACCTGGACAACCTCCTCTGCACCATCCTCATTTCTACACTTGAAGGAATACCTCTTCTGCAAACTAACAATATAAAAATCGATTAAAAATCCTTAATTATTTCTGTTAGGGTATGACAAAAGCTACAAGGGGACTTGTTCAATTGTAAGTGTTAAAAGTGTCGGTGTTTCTTCAGGTGCTGATTCACACCTAATTTGGAACTCTTTTTTCTCAGTCACCAGTCTCAGGGATCATTTCGTGGGAAGCAACAGAGGGATGAAGAGTCGGAGAGCTGACAACTGTCAACAACACTAGACAAGCCCTAGCACCCAGACCCGGCGATGTAACATGGCCAGCTATCCACTGTAACAGAAAGCTACCACCGTCTCGCCTAGTCCATGGGCACCAAAAGATGACACCTTGTAGGAGGACCTGACAGTGGGAGGGCAGAGACTTCCTGCCTCGCAAACAGTATAAGACAACTCCGCAAAAATCTGCTATTTCTGTCTGCATACTGTCTGGTGCAGGTGTCACTCAGTAGGAAGGGACCAGCTACTCCATCCTTTCTCCAGCAGATGACCACCATTTCCATGAGAGCCAGTGACTAGACGAGGCACGAACATATGCACCACTATCTTGAGAGTCGGAGACAAGAGAAGTGGCGGGAGACGACTCTTACCCGTGGGAGGACCAATCAGGGGAGTGGCTAGGAGACAAGATTCATTTCTTTGTTGTGTATTCCTTGTTTGGGTTTTGTGTATCTTTGTAATTCTGTGGCTTGGGATCTGTTCCCTTATGCCACTTCAGTACCGTATCATAAATACCTAATATAAAACAGACACTTGGTGAAAACACAGTTAATTTTGCTGTCAGCATTTGACCTAGGACTATGCCCTTGGCCTTTCACTTATTGCTCTCGAAAATAGTATGTTCACTCATTGGCTGACTCCAAACCCCGCCAATAATTATAGTTAAAACAAAGTACATGCTATGGTATATTGTGTTCACACACAGATGGACAGGCAGAAATACACACACACACACACACACACACACACACACACACACACACACACACACACACACACACACACACACACACACACACACACACACACACACACACACACACACATATATCGCTCAAACCAAAACATCCGTTCTCGTTGCACAAGCATCTATGTACATCTTTCCAAGACTAAATAAAAGTGCTGGAGATGATAACAGTATTAAAAACAAGAAGAATCATTCAAACAGTGCAGCTCACAAGCCCAACAATTGGTCTAAGGAACAAATTATTGACTCTGCCTCATGGCCTTGAGCTTTGTCAGATGTCTATAAAAATTAAATTACTTCATCCTTGGACAACAGTTAATACTTCAACCAAGTTTGGTTCAAATCAAGCCAAAGCTTTGGAACTGACTTTGCCCAGTGACCTTGACATTTGACCTTTCCATGTACCCTTGACTATTGACAGATTGTTCTCAAAATCGAAAATACTTGTCTTTTTTTTTTTTTTTTTTTTTTTTTTTTTACCTGAATCGTTCCACAGTGTTTATCTACGTTGGATAGCAACTGTAGCAAATGATCTTGGCATGTTACTTTGGCCTCTGAGCTTTTGTTCTCAAAGCAGTATGTCAACCTCTTGGGAGATCCTCAACTCGGTCACCAAGTTTGATCCGAACTGGGGTCAAAACAGTTATTATGTTTTCTTACAGACACATTGGACGAACTTGCCCTTGATGTGTGACAGATTGTTCTCAAAACTGAACCCCTTTGTTCTTCCTTGACTCTAGAACATTCTACCAGGTTTGGTTAATGTAAGATCAAAACTGTCTCGGTTGACTTCAGCATTTGACTTTTGCCTATAATCGTAACCTTTGACCAAATGTCCGTAATCCGAATCTTGATTCTTATCATCAGGCCTTCCACATTGCTTGGTGCAAATCACACAAAAACTGCTTAAGTTGACCTTACCCTGTGACCTTGGCTTTTTCTTTTTTGAATTACGAAAGAAAATTTGTGTTCCCTGACCCTCAACGCTTCAATTAAGTTTTATTATAAATGGATAACGACTGACTGAGTTATCTTGTTAACACCTACACACACGGATCTATTTTTCAACTTGGTGACCTTGACTGTCGACTGGTTGTTCGCAAATCGAATCACTTCATTCTTGCCATATCCTCAGTTGGACTGGAATTAGTTAAACAACAATTTCAGCAGATTTCACTAAGTTAACTTTTGCCTTGCCCTGCGACTTTGGCAATTGCCCTATTGTTCTAAAACCAAATAGGTTTCCTCATTATCTCCCGCCTTTAGAAGTTGGCGCGATAATATTTTTGCCTGTGTGTGTGTGTGTGTGTGTGTGTGTGTGTGTGTGTGTGTGTGTGTGTGTGTGTGTGTGTGTGTGTTTTCCCATTACATCTCATGAATTGCTTGAGCTATCAACATGAAACCATCAAACGGGTATCAAGATACGGCCAAAATCTTTGCCAAGTTCGATAATGGGCACTCGGGGTCAATGTTAAGGTCACCACAGTTTCTGCCGAAGATCAGCTAGTTTTTATCGCCAGCATTTAGCACCATTGTATCTCATGAATGGCTTGAGTTATCAACAAGAAACCTTCAGGGTATCGATATGTGACCTAATTCGTGGACTTGGTCTACAGCATATTCTGGCGGGCGATTAACGTTCGGCTTCCGAATGCTTTTCTTTCATTATTCCCGAACCCTTTCATAGTTTGCCTAACCTGCTAAAAGTGTTTTATTTTTTTGTTCACACACACACACACACACACACACACACACACACACACACACACACACACACACACACACACACACACGGCTCATAACATAACACCCTCTCTTGCTCCGTGAGCGCGAGTGTAAAAATATGCCCAGTCTGATGGCGGGTTAAAACCAGTGCTAGTATAGCAAGCGAAGTTATAACAAGACTAACATGCGAGCGGCCGTAAGAAACAAACCTAAATCCTACGAGCACTGGTCCCAGCTATAACCTGACAGTTTTACATCCAGACCACAACATTTCCTTACCCAGACAATAATTGCGACGTAAGAAAAAATAAAAGACGGCGAACACTGAGGAAAGGTGAATGGTGCCGTCAAGTGTTTCGCGCCTCTTTAGTATTCAAACAAATGTTCGTTCTTGCTCGGACAATGTCGTCGAAGCTTTCTCCCGATTGGCGAGATGAATATGTCTACCTTTAACTCCTACAGTCAAATACGTAGATAAGTTCATTCAGTTTAAGAAAGATCTCTGGTACTGTAGAAGTTAATCAAGGTGATTTTATAACTCATCCAGTTCTCACTGTCTCTTCCACACTGAATATAATCGCCTGGTAATAGCAAGACTAAATATATAAAACGTACTAGGGTTGAGAAAGATTAATTCGACAGCAACTATAGAATAACTCTAATAAGTCAGGTTGGCTCAGGTCAGGGTAGGTGAACGGAGTACCAGTGAAGTTCACCAACACCATTTTATGTCCATTCAGGCAACCACATCCGTAAGGGACTTTTTTTTTTTTTTTTTTTTTACAGGTCGGCCTATGACAAATCAGATCCAGTTACGTACTCTACATTCGGCCCCAGGTAAATACGGTCAGGTCTTGAATGTCCATTTATGTATTTGAAATCTATCTGATTTTACCTATGTATAGCTAAGTCACCTTGAATCAGTTCAAGGTCATTTAAGTTTTCAAGTAGATTCATTTCGCTGTCTCACATTCAGTATAGCTCAGCTATACTTCTAGCGTTCTTGCATCCTCTTTAAGATATAAACTTCGTATCCGCACCTTCCTGTTCATAATATGTCCAGTCGATGTCCATTCTCCATTGAAACAACAAAACAGACGATTACATCATTCACGGGATGCGTGCTAGACATCCAATTAGATCACCCATCACTCACACCCTCTGGTGCATTGGCATATATTGTAATTCTTCCCAGTTACTAACAGAAAACATTCTTCTCCTCCGAACCTGCATCACCACGCGATGATTATGTGTTACTGACAAGTACCTTCACTGCTTCAAACGTAAACTTTTTGGAAATGCATCTTGAGTAAGAAATTCGAAATCATTGATTCTCATCTGCCATGCATCATTCATAACTAACTCCCTCGTTATAACCTCCACACCTGACGTTATACATGCCGTGGCTTCCCATTCTGTGTACATTACCCTCACTCGTCTTCATCCCACACAAACCATGGTATCCTAATCGTCCTTCATAAGATACTTCGACTGTCTCCACTCTTTTATCCTTCTAATTCATATCTATTACATTCCACACAAGCACGAGAGCCCTTCTTTTTCATTATCATTACCATCAGCGTCATCGTCGCCGAGGTCATCTTCTTCTTCTGTGGGCGTAACTCTAAAATGGCCTCCCATCTCCCGGTGACAACCAGGTGAGATGCATAGAACCATTGCCTGATGCACTGTCTATTACTTTCTGCAACATTCGCAGCCTTACCACAAATTTTCTCCCTGTTGAATACAACCTCTCTTCCTCTGAACCTCACCTTCTCATCCTCAGTGAGGCTCAGCTGTCTGAGGCGACTGATGGCAAACCTTTCTCAGTATCCCCCTACTTTCTGTATACACACTTCAAAGCCAAGGGTGGCTGTTTTGTGTATTTAAGCAACAGTATACCTGTGTTCCTGAAGTTGAATCCTTTGAAATCTCCACACTCTGGCTTCGGCTATCCTCCTATTTTCTGACTAAATATACGTGTGCTGTGCACTCATCTCCTAATTCTACCGACTATGAAAAACTTTTTGACGATTTTACTTGTAAGGTGGGACACATCATATAAATTTCTCCTCTCTGAAATCTTTATTCTATGTTATTTCAATGTTCATCACCACTTTTGACTACTCCCCATTCACTGTTACACCTGGTGAACAAGCCTACATCGTTTCTGTCTTTAATGACCTAGAGCAGCTTGTACAGAATCCGACCCATATCCCTGACAGCTTGGAGAGTTCCAGCACTCTAGACACCTTTCTTACAGCTGATCCTTTTTCTCTCTCTTAATGTTTTCTCTTAGCTGGGCTCCTCCGGTCACAGCCTTATCATCTAAACCTGTCCTATCGCTCCAATAAGGCCTGTAAACCCTTCCAAGAAATGGTGGCTGTGGCGCTTTGGAGCTGTCGATTGGGAAGCCCTCAGGCAGTACTTCGCTCATTTCCTTTAGAATGGTTATTGTTTCCATGGCCAAGAACTATCTGAATGTGACTCGGGCATTACGGAGGTTGTTCTCTCGGGATGGCTAGCATTCATTCCCTTTCTTTTATCCTGTGACTAATGCAAAAAAAAAAATCTTGGTTTAATTAAGCTTGTTCTAATGCTGTCCACAACAAGGCCAAGGCCTACAAAAGGTGCCGGAGCCAACCCAATACCTGAGTATCATCTCTGTTATATCCATGCCTGGAACCATGAGCAGTCGTTTGCTTTACTAAGAAAAATTTCATTCGTACTAAATGCTCTAAACTCTCCAGCTCAAATTCTTCCCGCTCCGTGTGGCACCTTGCCAAAAACCGTTTCAACAACTTTACTTCATCACTCCTTCCCCTTTTCCACTCTGAAGGTTCTGTAGTTATTCATCTGTTTAAAAGGCAGAACTCTTTACTCGGACGCTCAACTCCAATTCTACCTTAGAAAAGTCTGGCGCTGTTTCTCCATCTCTTCCTCCCTCCGACTTCCTCATGATTGATTAAATATTTCTTCAACTGATGTATTTTCCGCCCTCACTGGCGTCAATAGTAATAAGGTATTTGGACCTGATAGGGTCACACCTGTTGTCCATAAGAGTGGTGATTTGATGTTTGCACCTTGCCTAGGAAATCTCTTTCGCCTTTGCCTGTCGACGTTTACCTTTCTTTCTTGCTGGAAGTTTGCTGGCATTCAACCCGTCGCAAAGAAGGGTGGCCATTCCCATCCCTCTAAGCCAAAATGCTTTAACACCCTGTATTTCTGATGATTTTTAATCTAATTTTATCTGTAAAAAATTTAAATAGTTCCCATCAAAACCTTCTTTCCGATCGCTAGTATGGGTTCTGCCAGGGAAGCTCCACTGGCAGTCTTCTCACCTTCCTTTCTGACTACTGGTCATCCGACTTTCACTATTTGGCAAAATCTTTGCTATTGCACTTGATACATAAAGGTTTTCAATCGAGTCTGACTTAAAACCTTATTTTCCAAACTGGCCTCTTACAGTTTCTATCCTTCTCTCTGCGTTTTCATCTGTAGTTTCCTTTCCGGTCGTTCTATAGCTGCTGTTGTAGACAGGTCTGCTCGTCTCCTAAAATATCAATAGTGGTGTTGCTCAGGGCTCTGTCCTATCACCAACTCTCTTTATTCAATTTCTCAATGACCTTCTAAGTCGTACATCTGATCCAACCCACTCATACGCTGATGATTCCACCCTTCACCTTTCCATTTGCTTCTCGTAGTGTTCATCTCAGCAGTTACTTCAACAAACAAGGGAAGAGGGTATGACACACTTAGTGTCTGATTTCGCTCATTTCTCTGATTAAGGTCAAAGTAATCTTCTTGTCTTCAATACTTTATAACAGATCCCCATGAGAAGTGTTTTATTTTTAACAGTATTCATCCCAATCCTGCATCATCTCTGAACATATTTCTCGTTTCATTCTCTCGTGTTTTTTTTTTTTTTTTTTTTTTGGGGGGGGGGGGGTGAAGATCATATTACCTCACTTGTAAAATCTCCTTGCTAGAGATTAGGATTGCTAATCCGACTCCGTGCCTTCTTTACCCCTACACAGTTGTTGACTTTATACAGGGTTTCACTCTCCCCTCCATCGAGTACAACTCTCATGGCTGGGGAGTCCTCCCACACACAGCTGTTTTGAACAAGGTAGAGTCAAAGGATTTGCGTCTCATTAACTCTCCTCCTACTGGCCCGCTTCAACCTATCTCTTCACTGCATTGTTGCATCTTTATCCCTTTTCTCTCAGTACTTCTGTGGTTACTGCTTCTATTGACTGTGTGCTTCCATCCCTCCACCACCACTACGGTGTGTGCATATAGCATTCATCTGGCAGCAAACTCTCATCCCTTTTTTTGTCTATCACTCTAATACAAGAGTTAAAGGATACTCCCAGTTCTTCATGTATGCTACATGTCAGCTCTGGAACTGTCTTCCTCTGTCTGTATTTCTAACCGTCTATGGCCTCCAGTCCTTTAAACATGGGCGTCATCTGTTATCTAAAAGTAGGGGGAACAGGGGTTGCTAATTTTGGCAAGCAAAGCGACCCTATACGGCAATATTTGGTGCATATTAAGGCTATATTAAAATAAATATAATAGACATTAAGGGAAAAAAAAATCATCTCAACTCATAAACAAGCTGTCTGGAATATCCTCAGAGAGTAGTTACCGTATATTTTGCTTCATTTATCATTTATTAACTAGACCAAGCAGGCCATATAACGCAGTACATACAGACTTTTAACAAAAGAGAATCATTAAAAAAATTGCTTTCCTTGTTTTCATGACTAATCCAGGATTATTAATTTATAATAGAATACCAAGACTCAACATGCATTCCATAGCACTTCTTTGTGACTAGCACCATATTCTAGTGTTAAGCTCAGTACACATATTTAAGATGGAGATGGGATTTCTGCCCCTAGTTAAAGTGAACAGAGTATACGTACAAATATCTCTCTTTTCTTTGCAACTAACTCAAAATTTGGACTTTTTAAAACATTTGTATCAAGTATATGATCCCCTGTGAGGTGTGGGGACCCAAGTCTTTCATAATCTAAAATAGACTGGCCTTGGGTTCCTTCTTCCTTGAATTAAAAAAAAGAAAAAAAAAGTGACCAGCCTACACCCTTAACAACATTACAATAGAAAAACCTCCATTCACCTCTTGGAGTCTCAAACCTGCATGCAAGACAAGACCATCATGCTAACTATAGTTCTTTTACACTACGGTAATTTGGCCTAGATTTCCATTATTTTGCAATTTATTTCACATAGCTAGACGATAGAAGAAGACACTGCTATGGCTCTGCATCCATTCCACAGCACTTCTTCGTGATTTCCATCATTTTCTAGTGTTAATCTATTGTTACAGCTCAGAATTCAGGATGGATAGATGGCAAGATTGGGCTAAGTTAGAGTAAAACCAGTACAGCACCTACAAATCACTAAGACAACATAGTGCAGTACTTCCTTCAACATAGTACGGTACTCCCTTCAACAAAGTACTACCTTTAGCATAGTCTGGTTACAAATACTCTTAATTTTCTCCTGATAATGCTCCCCTTCTTTAATGACCCTTCACAATATCAGCAATGAAAAAGTAACCAAGATAAGCCAATGGAAACTAAGCCTGGAAAGTTAGTCTAATACATAATATCCTGTTTACTAAATGGCTTGTTGGTCATTTAGCACTATGGCACAGAACTAAATAGCAGATGAATTATGAGATGATATTCCTTCACCTTTATCATTCTCTTTCTGTGACTGCCTCTTTTATTCCTATTTCTTCCATCATTCCTGTCACTTTTTATTCTTCTTCTTTCCTTTTCAGGTGGCTTTACGTTGCGTGACAAGCCTAACGGTTTCCTGTAAGACAGGAAACCATTTACAGTGCTGGATGGTAACCATATAACCAACCCATACGTGTTCCCTACTTGTCAACAATTAGGTTGGTGGAGGGTTAGTGACCCTCCCCATAAAACAACTAACAAACGGCCACCCCTTATTGAATTATGGCACCTGGCTATAGATTGATACAAAGATGCTTACGAGGCTCCTAAGCACATCTTTACCAGTGTATACTCCTGCATGTGGCACGTTAGTTCTCTCTTGCTTACCGTTAACATGATTGCAATTTACGTCAGTATTTAGCATTCATCTGTCCATCATCCAATCCCCTTCCGCCCTATAAGGAGCACAGATGCCCAGGGAATATTAAATGTATGTATAATTATGATGAGATGGAGGAATGGAATGGAGAGGTATAGGAGAGAGAGATTTCCAATATCATTCTATTTCCCATAGTAGGGATCACCTATTATTTGCTTTTACCGTTGTCTGTCGTTATTCAGTGTCATTCGTAATTCAGATTAGTCTAGCCCGTATCTTGTGCGCACACAAATGTGCTGCCAGAAAAAAACGCTTATTCAACATCCTTAATGTCCCATTCGTGCTGAATAATGAACGTTACAAAACTCACAATGTGGCTTGGCTGATGGCTAGTTTGTCAGCAACCACAATCTATATTTTTTTCATTACCTCTGATAATCATTTCACCATATATTCGTATGCCTATCACAATGCATAACAATTCATTACAAATTTTCCATATAACATCACTACTCATTTATAATGATACAACTTACCTAAACTACATGCAACAATGAAGGGTAAAAAGAACTTGAGCTCACGCAGTGCACATTGTAACCACTGAGTCAGCTGATGGGCTGTCATGCTCTACAGAAAATTGTAAATGTAAATGGCAGACTCAAAGTGGTTCTAAATATCTTTATGCAAAATATATCCCACCTACATTAATTAAGCAAGTCTAGCCACCTTTGTTCTATAGTACTGTAAATATCAGTTACTTCATTCCAGCGTCTAGTAAATAAAACTCAATGAAAAAAGTGGGGGGGGGGGCAATCAATATGTTGTCCTCCCTGAATGAAATGTGGGGGGATATGTCTCCCCTTCCCCCCCTCCCCCGCGGACGACGCCCATTTACGCAGTATGTCCATGCATCTCAAAATTTAAGCAGCTTATATTATTTCCTTAAAGGGAACAATCTTCTGGGTTTTTATCCATGTATAGATTTTTTTTTTTTTTTTTTATCACAAAAGTGATTCAGTCACTATTCTGTATGACAGGCCTGCGATATATATTGGTGTAAAGTTTCATAGGTCGGGAATAAGTAAAGTTTTTCAGCTGTGATCCGATTTCAGTTAAACTTAGTGGAAGGCCCGAGATCTAGTAATGGGTGAAGTGAATCAAGCTTAAGAATAATCGGTCATAGGAAAAGGTCTTAAGACAATGCCAAAGTATTGACTCTTTAACTCAAAAAGTTATTCGATTTAAAACAAACTTGGTGGAAGGGTTTAAGATCAGCTAAGCATGAAGTGATTCTACTTTGAGAAACATAGGCCGAAGGCCAAAGTAATTAGGCAAGGTCAACCTAAATATTTTTATTCAGTTTTGACCAAATGTAGTGGAAGAGTTGAGGGCCACGCAAGGATGAGGTACCGTACATCAAGTTTGAGGACAATTGCTCAAAGATTAAGAGCACAGGACAGGGTCAAAAATGTGCAAGTCCCTGGTAATGCGTTGTTTGAGTGTTCCATATTGATAGTATCTCCAGACGATTTTGTTCAGCTCAAGACATGTGTTCCCAATGTGGATGGGTTACTCAGAGCCTTCATTAACCCCTTCACTACTGTGACAGTCATCTGAGCTGAGGAACTTATGAAACCATTGTACCCTGCTAATAGAGATGGTAAAGAAATAATAGTGGAACAAGTGCTAAAATACATTTTATGAAGAGAATGAAGATGGAGGGATGGCACACACACACACACACACACACACACACACACACACACACACACACACAGAGGAACAAGGTCTATGCTTTATAGGCACACGTAATCCAACCCTACATTTTCCCCGTTAGTGTCATTATGGTATAACAGTTATTTAGGTATTGCGTCGGAAAAGAATAATGTCATGAACATGATATACTCGTGATCATATGTCAACCATGCGATGCACCCGTGTTTGCTAAAAAAAATGTGGGGATGGGGTGTCTTGTGCTTATAATGCCTCGACATTATTTCTGTGTTGTTTGGCACAGTCCCTTCCCTCCATACTCATACGTATGATATAATACATTGTTATACTCTAATTAACAGAATACTACCTGAGGCAGTAACTGAATGTTGATGGTCCGTCTGCTGAGAATGGGTTATGCAGTTTTTTAAACGATGGTGATTACCAATTATCGTTAGTACAGGTGTTAATTGATGAAGGAAACTTTTGTGCTGATCATGTGAGTAACGAGAGGGAGTGGAATTTGAACCCTCCAAAATTAATAGTATTGCTGAATAACTTCCCACCCTGAAATTAGTTTGCCTGACGCTTCCCGCCTTCAAAACTTTTCCAAGTTCATTTTCTCACTGGCCTTCTATACCCCACACCCTTTCACTTTTCTGTGCTAGTTATTTTCTTCTGCGAGATCCTTTCCTCCAGAAGAAAAAAAATATTCTTTCTTCCGTTTCTTTTTGTTTTCTCTATTTCTGTTTCATGCTTTTCATTCTTTTTATGCAGCTACGTTTTGTTTTGTCTGCTTATATCTACATATTATGTGCTTAGAATATACGTATACTCCTTCCATTCCACAATGCATTCTTTTCTAGTGTTGCCAGACTTACTTCTATACGACGGTTTTTGTTGTTCTTGCCCCATGCTCATCTGAATGCGAGTCCAGTGGGGTGTAGGCTGCAGTTTCCCTTCATTAGTCCACTATTTCTTTCGGGGATAAAAAGGGAGTTAAGGAAAATTTATAGGAGTATAACAGAACAGCAGAACCGCCCAATCAGATTAATGCCACCGTGTGAAGGCATCCCTCCCCAGCACCACTGTTATACAGACACATTTGTGGTTCCATGTGTGTGACCATAAGTGATATTCATTACATGGTAAGGGTTCTTACCTTTTTCAGGGTCGTGACCCCCTTTCGTGGTTGCCTCATATCTTCACGACTCCACCGCCATTGCCGCCGTACAAGTCAAAAGAATATGAATTATATAGGAGGATTAGGGATCGTGTGTTCCTACTGTTCATATCATGACTGTAGCAAGATACATAAGTATACATCAGTACACGATACATTTGAGGTTACTCTTTATACCAGTTCTTTAGTATTGATCTTGAATGTAAGGCCAAGTGCATAATTGGACCTTTTGCAAATCTCAGTGTTCAGTTTGCTTACCGAAGCGGAAACTGCTGCCTTAGAAAGATATGAGTCTCTATATGTCTGATTATATTTAAGCACCATGTTCATAAATATCTCTACATAAGAAACTGTAAACTCAACTTCTGGCCATCAGTACCATTAGACAGTCACAAACACCACCACAGGTTCATTCATGTTCATTGTATTAAAACCATCATGTATCTACAAGCACCACCACAGGATCATAATCACCACTACATGGTCCTAATACTGTGCTCCAAAACACCACTACCTGATCATTAAAAACGCCACTACATGGTCATAGTTATAAACTTCACCACTTTGTCTCAAACTCCATCTTATCGTCGTAAGCAACACCAAATGGTCATAAAAAACAAAATAGCCATGAGCTCCACCACATTCATAAACACCACCCACTCCATCCATAGTCATGTTCACAAATACATGGGCAAGATTACTGAAAAAATATCTATCTATCTATCTGTCTACCTATCTATCTATCTATCTATCTATATATGACCATAAACCTCACCACATCGTTATGTGTCTTCACATGGTCACGGTCACAAGCACCAACCACCACAAAGTTGTAAGCACCATCACGTTATCATAGGCATAAAAACCACAACGTGGTGAATAACACCATAACATGGCCATAACACCACATGGTCATAAACAGCATCATGTTGTTATGGTCATAAACAGCATAATTTAGTGAGTCATAAGCATTACATGGACGTTCACTCTTCCACAAGCTCATAAGCATAAGCACTTTTTTTTTTTTTTTTAACTTATCACAGTGTCAAGGTAATAAACATGATCACGTATTAATGGTCACGAGCACAGTCACATTATCATACTACCAGATGGCCATGAAGCCACAGTCGTAACCATTAGCCAAAACACAGATCATGCATATTGGTAACATTGATTTTGATGTACCAAGTTTCCTTCTTGTTATGACAAAATTCTATGAAAAATCAGACAAATTCATTAGGAAGGATGTAATGAAATTCAAATCCTTAAATTGTTCCCAACCCCAGATGGGATTCGAACCTGGGTCCATTAAGGCTTCAAACAACCCCTCTACCGATTCGGCCGCGCCATGCCAACTTTTATTAATTGAATCATTTTTTTGGCCCTGGTGAAATATAATTTTACTGGGAGTTGCCTAATTATCTATGTGGGTTAAGAATGCACCAGAAGTAGCTCTAATAGACTATTTTTCTTTATTTACATAAACATCATGCCAGTCAGTATTAAGCAGTACGCATGCCATTAATTATTACTTCATCTCCCATCACGTCACACTACCATGAGAAACTATCTCGTCTTATGTTGGAGGTTTGTAAAAATATATATATATATATATATATATATATATATATATATATATATATATATATATATATATATATATATATATATATATTCCAGAAGATTTCCCCCTCGTTGAATTCAAATTATGCTAATACATGTAATTTTCTATCCAGTTCATTGATCTGTAGACAATTAAAACGATTTCTAGTACATAATAACATTCCACTGCCCGTTGTATTTCTTTGACATTTTATGAAAGATTATAGCTTTGGAATGATTCGTTTTCTTATTTTTTTCACTTGTTTTCATAAAAATGTCATCAGCAATTCATCTTTTTATGGAATAGTACTGATAAGTGTTACGTGGTCCAGTTAAGTATTAAACTGTGCTTAGATACTGGCTTAAATCCTTGATCTATGTTCCGACACTCATGCATTCCACAACTGATCTGAAATCACCAACCTAATCCCACATCCCATCTTTCCCCATTTCTCTCTCCTCAAGGCACTGAAGTTCTTCAGATTATATCCGCCTGGAGGTCAATGATACTTTCATCTGACTTTCTTGGCGTTCTCGTTATCTCGTTTCCGCAGATCACTTGTGGCCTTGTGTTTGTGCGTTAGTGGTTTAACAGTAATTGCCCATCTCTATATTTTTCTATCAAAAGCCTGTCGTACACAGTTGTCTTGAACTACCTAACGTGGTTTGTCTTATTGATCTGAGTTACTTTCATTATCAACGAACAAGACACCAATTTCACCACCTATATCTGCTAATCAAGTATACAGGGGGTTATAGTGGAAGGATTTGAAAAGTCCGTTATTTCTTTGTGTTTTAACCTACACCCTTTTCCTTTTCAGATTTTAGTGATTGGATCATGCCATTCAACGTAAGTGAAGTCGAAGTTTCCAACAAAACTGTTTTCACATCAGAGTGGAAAGTCAAAATGGTCCAATTTTAGGGAGTGGCGGAAATGGGAGTTCACTGCGCCTCTGATGGCTCAGTTGTGTATGGCATCAGTGCTGGCTTGCTTCACTGTAACTGATGCTGTATGTCCAATGTTGTCCCTTTGTGTGCTGTGGACAGTATCCTTGCTCTCGTTGTGATAGATCATCGTTAGTATGATATGGTCCGTAGCTGCATCTCGTGTATGGACCTTGATCTCACGGCAGAACAGACGGAGGACCAGAATTGGATGATTTTGAATTCTGCTCTATTGCGTAAACCATTTTTGCCAGAAACTTTTATTTCACTTATGGTGGAGAGCATTACCCCGTCATTAAATCAGAAAAGAAAACGGGTGTAGGTTAGAAAACACAGAAATAATACACGTTTCAACTCTTTCAGTTTTGTTTACCACCCTGTAGATTACGGTCAATATTCTATTCCCACACTACAAATTACTACTACACTATTACTACACTACAAATTACTACTACACTATTACTACACTACAAATTACTACTACACTATTACTACACTACAAATTACTACTACACTATTACCACACTACAAATTACTACTACACTATTACTACACTACAAATTACTACTACACTGTTACTACACTACAAATTACTACTACACTATTACTACACTACAAATTACTACTACACTATTACTACACTGCAAATTACTACTACACTATTACTACACTACAAATTACTACTACACTATTACTACACTACAAATTACTACTACACTATTACTACACTGCAAATTACTACTACACTATTGCTACACTACAAATTACTACTACACTATTACCACACTACAAATTACTACTACACCATTACTACACTACAAATTACTATTACACCATTACTACACTACAAATTACTACTACACCATTACTACACTCTACTACTACACTATTACTACACTACAAATTACTACTGCACTATTACTACACTACAAATTACTACTACACTATTACTACACTACAAACTACTACTACATTGTTACTATATCTATATATCTATCTATATACCTAGGCTGCTTCCCCCAAGGAAAGGGAGATAGCCGAGACAGGACGACACACTCCCCATTTACTCATCCATTCAAACACATTCATTCGCATCTTAGCCCCGAATGGGAGAACGGACAGATCCTCACCGCACCACACCGCACAAGGGTCAACTGCGCAATGCAATCAGTGACATCCGCAGCAGGGCCCGACAGCAGAATTGGTTTACCCCTGCCACATCATAACTGACCCATCCCCTTACCCGCACCTGACCTGACTAGCTGATCAGACCAAATGCGGGAGAATATCCCCTCAGAGCTACGTCATCACTTATTCATTCACAATTTCTCTCCATTTATTTCTGTCATGCACAGCCACTCTTCCTTGCTCAACAGACATCCCTCTCGCATCCAGCACTCTCTTCACACTGTCCATCCATCCTACTACAAATTACTACTACACTATTACTACACTACAAATTACTACTACACTGTTTCTACACTACAAATTACTACTACACTATTACTACACTACAAATTACTACTACACTATTACTACACTACAAATTACTACTACACTATTACTACACTACAGCTAACTACATCTACACTATTACTACACTACAAATTACTACTACACTATTACTACACTACAAAGTATTTCTACACTATTACAAATTACTACTTCAGTACAGATTGCAAGTACACAATTGTTACGCTACAAATAATTACCACTACGGCGCTACAAACTACTACTACACTACTATTACAACACTACTGCTACACATCTACAACATAACTACTGCACTGCTACAACACTTCTACTAACTACTACTACATTACTACTAACTACACAACTACACAAGTATTATGTCACTTCTGCACTAGTGCTACACTTCTGTACACTACAGCTAACTGATATTACACTACTACTGTCTGGTATTACACTACTGCTAAACTACTACTACTACTGCTGCTACACTACTACTATTACATCGTTAATACAAAACCACTCCTATAACAATACTACTACACTGTTACTGACTATCACTACACTACTGCTACAATGCTGCTACAATACATCTGCACTACTACTACATTGCTACTAACTACCACTGCACTACTGTTACTGCACTACAACTACTACTACACTACTACTACACTTCTACTACACTACTACAACACTACCACTACTGTTATCCTACTACACTACCATCACACTGCATCACCACTACTATCCTGGCTCTAACCCATCCTAAACTAGCCCAGAGAGTTCCACCCTTGCTATGAAAATGCACCAAGCTATCAGTCAGCCAAGACTTCTTTACCATTCTTAGCGAAGGGATTCCTGTGATTCCTTAAGCTTTACTCATCTTTACAGATATTTCCTCTTCCTTTGCCTCTACGTGTCAATAGCATTCATTCGTTCGTGGATTTTATATTGTTCCTTAAGTTTTAGGCTTCTTTATAAATACTGTTTATATACCGCAACGCGTCAAAAATATGCACTTGTTCGGAGATTTTATATTTATTCTATCTTTGTCGAAACGTTGGTCCGTTCGTGGATTTTGTATTGTATTCTACATTGTCATCTATTTGCAACTCATTTTCCCCAACATGGTCACAACCATGTCTTCTTTCAGAGCTAAGTTGTCGGGTGCTTTTGGCCGCATAAAGGATTTCCTTAAGTCAGTCCTGCTTGTGGTCATGAGCATGTGGTTCAAAATGAGAGGAATGCAAAACCACTGAGACTTGCTCTTCCACGAACAGCGATTGGTCAACATGCGTCTTTCCCGAGGAGGTGTCCAGTTCTCAGCTGCCTCCACTTCTGTCGTCCCCAGTCTCTCTTCCCACTCCCACGCCCACACTTCACTAACCTGATAAGGTTCGTGTTTTAGAGATTCCTCCTTTCATAGAAGTAGACGCGGAGAACTGGTTTACGGACGAGAAACTGGAGGAGTGTGAGTCTGAGCATCGGTGCAAGCAAAGACGAAAGGAAATAGAAGGCAGTTTTGTTGCCGAGTTGCCAAAAAATGACTGCGATGAGGTTCAACGGTTGGCGGGAGAATTTAAGGAGGCGAGTAAGGGTTTGGAGATAACTGACTAGTGGCTGCTGGAGAGGGAGGAAGAGGACTAGAAGTGGAGGAGGACGTGGAGGGAGGGAATTCCAAAGCTAACAATGGGACGAGGTGCTCCAGAATGAAAAGGAAATGAAGGGACAAAATCAGGACGGGATGAAAAACAGACTACACAGGCCGAAAATCATCCAGCAAAGAAAGCTAGGAAACAGCGCCTTAGGAGCTGGTTCAGGAAAAAAAAAAAATGTTCCCCTCCGTTCAAAGGATAAATCTGATACCCAGGTCTGATCAATGACTCTTCATGACAATGGTCAGCCTGCACAGGTCTGGACGTCTTAAATTACAAGGGTCTAATTGAACGGGACACTGCTCACACATGGCACTGAACAAACACAAGTAGTCTTGCAACTGAATTCTTAGACATGGATAAGACCTCACTTTGAATAGAGTCAGGTCAATATCTCTGTTGTACTTCATCTCTAGTGACTAAAAAAAAAAAAAAGAACAAATCTAGTGCATTTCCACAATAAAACATTAACGAGAGAGACAGAGTGGGGAGAAAAAAATCCATTCTAGTGACTGCACCCAAAAGAACCCTTGGTATATTTCCTTAATTAGAACAATGCAAGTGGGAGAGAAACTGAAAAACTAAAAACTCATCCAATCCCAACAATATCGCAGATATGCAGTTTCTTACTATGCATTCAGAGAAAACATGGCAACTCCACAGTCATTCCTCTGATTTCTTTGAATCCCATGTGTTGACAGTCTTCTCTTTCTAATTACACTGCGTAACACGATTTTTGTTCCTGGGTAGTGGGTGATATTTTCTGATAGTTTCGGTTTCAGAACCATGAAAAATGGCTATAGCTCTCGTCAGACTTCTCTTTGGCGCCTAGGAGAGTGATTTTTATGCCTTCAAACACGTGAAAAATGGCTACCTAGGCAGAGTGAGGTGAGTTCTCGGGTGAACAAAAAGCTTCACTGCATAAATGATTTTACATGTGTCTGCATGTGTTAATGTCAGCATTACACATCATTTTGCTGAGCCCAGTGACTGGCTGAAACACACTATTTGAACACGAAAAGTTTCTGGACGCACCGTACCCTTCCGGGTGTGGGTGCTGTCAGTTGAAATTAAGTCAGTCTGAGCGGAGCTTAGTTGAAAGGCTTGTAAATTTATATTATACAGCAATTCTTTATCTAATTACGGATGAATTGTGGCTTTTTACAGTAACGGCGCTAATTTTGTTATACTCTAAATTTTATACCATTGTTTTTGTTTTTTCGGTCATTGCAAACATGAATATATCTATTATTTCAGAGATGTCTTCTAGAGGTTGTGATCATTCCACTGATGCGTTTTGTTATATTTGTGGTCAGTTTATTAAAACGAGAAAGAAGAAATATTCTGTTGATTCATACATCAAGATGCGTGAAGCTTATAAGGCATATTTTGACAACGTGAAATAGGAGCCATTTGTGGACCCAAGAAAAGTACTGATGTCACCCTTACACATCAAACTGGGCCTCATGAAACGATTTGTCACGGCTCTGGACAAGCGGTCATCGGCATTTCAGTACCTTCGAGACTTATTCCCCCTCCTATCGGAGGCAAAAATCCAAGCCGGCGTTTTCATCAGTCCACAGATTAAGAAGATCCTGGAGTGCAAGGATTTTCCCAACAAGATTTTGAAAATGGAAAAAGTGACTTGGGACACCCTGAAAGCAATGGTTCGTGGTTTGCTTGGAAATCAAAAGGATGAGGACAATGTGGAGCTGACTGACAACCCCATAAGGAACTATGGCACCATGGGCTGTAGAATGTCACTCAAGATTCATATGCCTCATTCCCATCTTGATGAATTCAAGGACAAGATGGGTGCATATTCTGAAGAGCAAGGAGTACGCTTCTATCAAGACAATGGACTTTGAGAGGAGATACCAAGGACATTATAACGTGAGCATGATGGGGGACTACATTTGGGGGCTGGTCCGTGAAAGTGATCTACTATACAATCGCAAATCGCGAAAAAATGTTCGATTGTAGACTTCTATGATTTCATTCATTATGTAATCAGTATTGTTACGTGTCACTTTTCATATTTATATGTTTTCTTCTGACTCCTCACGAAGGGAAGACAAATCCACTCATTCTTTCTAAAGAAAATTAGTAAAAAAAAAAAAAAATCATTCTCCTGTTAAGAAAAGCGAAGTTTTAGGATGATAATATATGTTCATCACAGTTTTGGAGCAAAACAAATAGGGAAATAGTACGTACTATACAGAAAAAGATGTTTTTAATTTTTTTTCGTTACATAGTGTTATTAATATTTTTTTTTGGAGGAGGCTGACCGCTCTAGGAATCACTGGGGACATCACACTCCATCAACATTGCATTAAGAATGAGATGCCACTGTATGTAGTAAGTTATCTAAGCCATACTTGGCCTCCTTTCACTATTTCTGAGAACGTTAAATTTGGTGAGGGAGGCTGGCCCCGGTAAAAATCCTGATTGGAAACTTGAGTACATTGAAAACCTTTGGAACAACCAGACGAACCAATTTTAGAAGCTTTATTCAGATATTCTGCTATCTCTGATGTTTGTTGTTTTTGGGAGTGGGCTGACTCCCTTAAGGATCATTGGGGTGTATCATGCTCCCCAAGTATCGCATTATGGATGAGAATCCATTGTACAACTTGTACAAGGATATCAAAACCATTCCTCCTCTTCTTTCACAAATTCTGAGGAAGTTTAATTTGGTAAGGGGGGCTGTCCCCCTTAACCTGAGGCGTCCCGACGATGTATGAATACATCACCACGTTTTTATCACGGTGACACCTGATGACGTATCCATACGTTTTGCAATTGGGAGGTCCGTCATTTGCACATTTTTCAAGTTTCACGGGTGATTTTTGGTAGGCATATGTGGGAAACCTTCCTCTACCCAACGCCAGGCGGGGATAATGCCTGGCCGCACCTGACCCCCCTCCCCCCCTGCACGCCATTTTCTCGGCAACTCACCTGTTAGCAGTGACCTGGCCAGTAAAGACATGTCGCACCACGGTTTCTCCAATGACGAAATTCAAGGCGAAAGTGATTCTTGAGGAGGAGGACAAGGGAAGAAATAAGCCAGAGGAAGAAACAAGCAGAATTGATGACGCGGTAACATCGTAAAAGAAGGTGCCATATGTTAATGTTTTTAGTGAGTGAACAATGCTTATATCACCTATATTATTATCTGAAAACCAATATACTCTTGTACTACATATAAATTCGTACCAAATAAATACCTAACCAGTTATGAATGGTTTGAAATAGCTACCCCTCCCATAGAAAACTTTTTCTTTCGAGCATGGCCTGAGAGAACACGGTAACAAGGTAAAGGTTCACCCACACACCAAAGTTTCTGTACCCCCGTCGGTGTAAGAAAGTGGAAGTCAGGTTAGAGAGAGGGCCGGCGAAGGGACAACTGTGAGCGGTAGTTTGGTACGGAGCTTCGAGGCAAATTGTGAGAAACTGAATGAAACTGGATACGAAACATTTCAATGCTATTCACCTGCAAAATATTAATAGATTCGTAACGTACATAGCATATAATATAACACAGACTACTACAGTATGTTATCATGGAGTCCTATGAAACTGGTCCAGACACGACCCATCTGTTTCGGATCCTCATCATACAAATAAAGCACGGAGCCAGTTGCATATAAGCTGCGACTGGTCGTTATCACTGCAGTGATAATTTTTGTGAATATGTAATTCCTGGTGTGTAGATAGTAATAAGATAGAATGATTGTGGATTAAACGCTGACTCCCACAGCAGCTGTGCGGATGGTTATAAAAGTTAAAATTATTTTATGTGGACGAATAAACCACACTGTGATGGGCAGCGGAGAGCATTCACCAACAATCACCAATAATTAATTATAAGCAAATGAAATTAGAAGTAAACAACACAGAATATTATGAGACAACGAAGATACAGCTGTGGCATCCTGCTCCGCCTCGCTATCCAGGCCTTAACTGTTGCTTCACCTCATAGGTGCATTATTTTCCTTCAGTCTTTGCCTCTTCTATTACTCTTACTTCCCGGTATCCTCTTACTGCATGCCGTCATAGTCCTTAGGTAGTTTCTAGTTGTCGGGTCCTATTACCCCAACAGTATTACATTATTCATCACATCATTACTCCCACACAAACAACATTAGCACAAGACTGCTGAATCTGTTACTACCATTATTGCCACTACCGCTACTAACCTCCCCTTTTCCCACTGACTGGATCTAAAATTTCCCTCACAATATTTCTTCTGCTACTCCTGCAACTAATCCACTATAAATCTGTATAATAATACACATGATTTTCCTTATGTCTGTGTATCTGCCAACCACATTTTCCCTGTCCCACCGTCGACAACTCGTCACTTACCCTCCACTGTTGCCTCACTTGCACTCCCGCTCTCTCCCAGCCACCATCGAACATACTCCTGCCCCACTCCGACACCACAGTACCCCTCCCCTTATCCCTGGGCCACCAGGCCTGTTGTTCACCCTTTACCGGTGAATATTCGTGGTATGCATTAATAATTATAATTATAATAATAACAACAACATAGATGTGTAGTGTTCCTAACATTACATAAAAACTGCAGACCCAAACGTGCCCATATTAAGGAGCACTGATATATAAACCACAGAACCTACCACGGACCGTTCTTACCATTACCACTGAACCCTCCGTACGCCACTTCGCCATGGTAATACAACCCATTGTAGTCCTTTGTGGGATCACTACAGCTGTTTGGGAAAAATAACATAGCGCACGACATGCCTACAAGCGACTAAAATACTCATGTGACGTTTCACTGACATCGATCAAATAGCTTAGGAAGAGTTGGTGGACAAACAAACAAACGACTGGACATAAACAGAGGCCTGATGTCTTGCATCGGTATATGACGACCTGACAAAACTGTTACCATCTTGCTTTGCAGGTGTCAAAATAATAATAATGATGATAATGATAATAATGATGATAACGATGATGATAATGATAAATGATGATGATCATGATGATGATGGTGATGATGGTGATGATGATGATGATGATAAAAATAATAATCACAAGTTATCAGGCACAATACAGAGGAGGCCAAACAATGAAACAGCTTGTGTTGACGCAATGCAGTATCTGTTGCTATGACAGAAGGTTGGGTTGCTGCCAAGCATTAATTTAGTCTGTATTACTATAACACTACCATTACAGCATATTATGGCACTGTTTGGTTTCATAAGTCAAAGATGTGTTCACGTGTTTTATTAGGGAGATTGTGATGTTTGTGCTCCTCTGTATCGTGCCTAATAACATGTGATTACTACGTCTACTACTACTACTACTACTACTGTTACTACTTCTAACTGCTATTGCACTATTACTACACTACAAATTACTATTTCACTATTACCACACTACAAATTACTACTACACTATTACAACACTACAAATTACAACTACACTATTACTACACTACAAATTACTACTATACTATTAGTACACTACAACTTACTACTACACTGTTACCGCACTACAAATTACTACTACACTATTACTACAATACAAATTACTACTACACTATTACTACACTACAACTTATTACTACACTATTACAACACTACAAATTACTACTACACTATTACTACACTACAAATTACTACTACACTATTACTTCACTACAAATTACTACTACACTATTACTACACTACAAATTACTACTACACTATTACTTCAATACAAATTACTACTACACTATTACAACACTACAAATTACTACTACACTATTACTACACTACAAATTACTACTACACTATTACTACACTACAAATTACTATTACACTATTACAACACTACAAATTACTACTACACTATTACTACACTACAAATTACTACTACACTATTACTTCAATACAAATTACTACTACACTATTACAACACTACAAATTACTACTACACTATTAGTACACTACAAATTACTACTACACTATTACTGCACTACAGATTACTATTACACTAATACTACACTACAGCTAACTACATCTACACTATTACTACACCACAACTAACTGCTATTGCACTATTATTACACTACAAATTACTCCTACACTATTACTACACTACAACTTATTACTACACTATTACCACACTACAAATTACTACTACACTATTACTACACAACAAATTACTGCTACACTATTACTACACTACAAATTACTACTACACTATTACAACACTACAAATTACTACTACACTATTACAACACTACAAATTACTACTACACTATTACTACACTACAAATTACTACTACACTATTACTACACTATAAATTAGTACTACACTAATACTACACTACAGCTAGCTACATCTACACTATTACTACACCAGAACTAACTGCTAGATAATAATGTTGCTAATATTAAACCAAGGAAATAACCACAGATAACTGACTTAGCCAGCTGTCCCTAAACTTGCTAAGGAAGTCCTTGTACTTAGAAAGAACAGGAAATAGACTCATATTGTTTTTATCTACAACTAACGCTTATTCTTCTGAGGTATTTGTGACTACATCATTAGTAGTCTTTATCATATTTTGTATCATACTCCCAGGAAAATAATATCTCCTTTGCCCAAGATCCCTTATCATAAAACTCCACCTTAAGTTTAATGATAGTTTCAGGCATTCTAAGTTCATATTGCATCTCATCTGGAAACTGGAACATGAATATAGTATCCAAACTCTCATCATTGTTATCTACCATAGTTTTGCACTTCTTCTAACCGATTGGTAGCAATCCCTGTCTTGTAATCCAGTGTCAGCACGAATCATGCTAGACATTTACCATGCCTAGCAACTCGACATCCCTCCATCCATTAGTCAACAAGC
>NC_137057.1:20546939-20739568 GCF_032717465.1 Coenobita brevimanus | reverse complement strand
GAGCAAAAAAAAAAAAAAAAAAAAATTGGAAAGGGAGAGAGCAGTAAATGATAATGTATGCAAATTTTAATGAAACAGCTGACGGTGATATGATTTAGATATAAAAAAGTCAGAGAAAGGAGAGAAACAGATGTAAAAACAGAGCAAAGCCAAACAGAGAGACTGCTAATCATGGTGAATATAGACGGACGAATATTGTGGAGGTACAGATTTTAAGGGAGAGAGAGAAGACAGGATCAATAGGTAGGGAATGAAATGAAGAGGCAGAGACAGGAAACAGGGAAGGAACAAAGGACAAACACAACAAAACAGAAAGAGAAAAGTGATAATATATGACAATATACTGTACAGTATATGCAAGGCGAGTACAGAAAAAAAAGGGACTGATAGGTACCCTGAAGAAAGAAGAAAAGTTAAGATCAGACTAGAAAGGAAATGGAACCCTGCAGAGAGGACTGAGTATGAGGAATAACGAAGGAGTTATCAGAGGTTGTAGCAGCTCATCTCACACAAAAAAAGAGGGAATATAAGCCATGTTTTTAATGTCCAAGCTGGAGCCTGGGATTCCAAGCGCGTCTTGGGGCGCTTGGTTTCTGTCAGCAAAAACAGTCAAGGATACGTAGAACCGAATAACTTCACATGCCGATCGTAATGTAAACAGAGGGGTTCGCCGAAGATGATCATCTGACGAATATGCAATTTTCACGTAGCCGTTATTTGTGCTCATTTGACTCTATATATCGTTAATATTAGCCACTTGCATTCTAATTTTATGTACATCGTGCTAATTTCATGACATTTATCATTTACATGTCCTTGCTGGTCATTCTCACTCTCCCCAAGCTGCACGAAGACTGCTCCCGACCACGCTTGGGTGAGATACGAAGACGGTCTTGGTTTCGATGACAAATGCTTGGGCCGGCTTCGTATCACTTTGGCCGACAAAAATGGAGCAGGTTGGTTTCACCGAAGATGGCTTCGAATCCGATCCATCAGCTTGGACGCCAAAAACGCGACTATAGATGAACAAAGGGGAAAAGAAGGCAACGGTCAGACGAGAAGGAAAGAGAAACATCAAAAGAAATGTGAGAGACAGTAAGAGTAAAATATAATAAAAATTCAGAAAATTATGTGGAACGTGAATACAGACGCCCGACTCGGCGGTGTGGTGGTCCAAATTAGAGATGAGATATGCAATTCTGAAATCCCAGCCAAACCGAGAATCCGTCAAGCAAAACAGGATAAGCCCGAGTTAGCATAGCCGACCTCTTTTGGGGTTCTGTTTGTGAAGACAAGAGTTATAATGGATTCAGCTCTGGATTAAACACAGTAGTGATGGACTGGGTGTTATTTTAACAGTTTCACTCCACTCATTATTCTCCCCCCCCCCTCTCTCTCTCTCTCTCTCTCTCTCTCTCTCGTCTTTCAGTTTCTACTATACTGTAAATGAACTGTACACAGTTTCATGCCATGCAATTACACGTTATAACGCCCTCACTGTCTTGGAAAAATTGTAACCCCCACCACAATACCCGGACAAATTCCTATTGAGATATATATATATATATATATATATATATATATATATATATATATATATATATATATATATATATATATATATATATATATATATATATATATATATATATATATGTATATATATATATGTATATATATATATATATATATATACATATATATATATATATATATATATATATATATATATATATATATTATACTGTAGAAAGAGAGAGAGAGAGAGAGAGAGAGAGAGAGAGAGAGAGAGAGAGAGAGAGAGTTATAGACATAATTTTTGGCTGGATGTATTTTAGTTAAGGTATGTTTGTCGTAAGTTTCATAATCAGAATCATCATCGTCATCATTTCATTATTTATTCTTACGGTGAATAAAGAAGAATTATAAACAATTAGAGATAATGAATTTTGAGTATGGCTTCGATATTGCGTTTAACAAACAATCTTAGCCCATCCCACCTACGGTACACGTATAATTGCATCTAACATACTCCTATGGGTAGAGTGAGTTGTAGGGAGGGGGCACAGAATTTCATCTCAGATCGAGTGTGTTGGATAGGTGTTTCACGCCAGTCTCTCCCTTAGTCGAATAGCAGTGTCAGAAGGGAAATAAGGTACGGCTGGATACGTTGTTTTGGTAGAGTTTACAGAAATATTATGTGCTTAATTAATGCATTACCATATATTTTTACATATTTATTCTTAATTATCTGCTATAAATCAGTTAAACAGTCGTTGCTCTTATCGGAGAGTTGATTCAGATTAATGTAGTTGTTTATGAGTAATTGGCTCAAAGCATAGGCTGGCAAACATAGGACTGCACACCTGTGGAATCCTTGCGTATGATTCAGGTGAGAATCGTGACCATTTTCTATGTTGAGCCTCTTCGTGTGCATTAAAGGAAAAGGTAAGGATAGATGCCTTGGGGAGTATTGCACGATGCTTATATCTAAATCTTAGAGTCCTTTGAGACGGTGGCAGGTTATTCATCTTCTATGCTGGGGATTAAAAGTCACTGCATCCAAAAGGGTAGGGTATCACAGTTGCCTAGCCTATATGTTACCCTAAGTACTCATTTAATTAACAACTCACGAAAGTTGGAAGAACTTTTGATTCGAGACACGTTTTTTGCCTGCACCAGGATTAGAATCATGGAGCTAATGAGTCAGCAGCTTCGTAGCTGCTGCCAAAACTAACCATTCGTCTGGCTACTGTTCGAGAGCAAAAAAATATCATGACAAAATCAACGTCAAACTAAACACAGTTAGAGCAATAACACACACACACACACACACACACACACACACACACACACACACACACACACACACACACACACACACACACACACACACACACACACACACACACACACACACACACACACACACACACACACACACACACACACACACACACACACACACACACACACACACACACACACACACACACACACACACACACACACACACACACACACACACACACACACACACACACACACACACACACACACACACACACACACACACACACACACACACACACACACACACACACACACACACACACACACACACACACACACACACACACACACACACACACACACACACACACACACACACACACACACACACACACACACACACACACACACACACACACACACACACACACACACACACACACACACACACACACACACACACACACACACACACACACACACACACACACACACACACACACACACACACACACACACACACACACACACACACACACACACACACACACACACACACACACACACACACACACACACACACACACACACACACACACACACACACACACACACACACACACACACACACACACACACACACACACACACACACACACACACACACACACACACACACACACACACACACACACACACACACACACACACACACACACACACACACACACACACACACACACACACACACACACACACACACACACACACACACACACACACACACACACACACACACACACACACACACACACACACACACACACACACACACACACACACACACACACACACACACACACACACACACACACACACACACACACACACACACACACACACACACACACACACACACACACACACACACACACACACACACACACACACACACACACACACACACACACACACACACACACACACACACACACACACACACACACACACACACACACACACACACACACACACACACACACACACACACACACACACACACACACACACACACACACACACACACACACACACACACACACACACACACACACACACACACACACACACACACACACACACACACACACACACACACACACACACACACACACACACACACACACACACACACACACACACACACACACACACACACACACACACACACACACACACACACACACACACACACACACACACACACACACACACACACACACACACACACACACACACACACACACACACACACACACACACACACACACACACACACACACACACACACACACACACACACACACACACACACACACACACACACACACACACACACACACACACACACACACACACACACACACACACACACACACACACACACACACACACACACACACACACACACACACACACACACACACACACACACACACACACACACACACACACACACACACACACACACACACACACACACACACACACACACACACACACACACACACACACACACACACACACACACACACACACACACACACACACACACACGACTGGTGGAAAGACCCAAAGCTGGTGATCAACGTAATACCCAAAGCGACTGAGACAAACACTAGTCAGGATGAAGCGGCTTTGTGTTGGTCGGAGTACATTGTCTCAGTCCCGGCTGACAAAGAAAACATGTGTATTTCTTCATGCATTATTGTGGAGTTTAGGTGGATCCATCTGAACCTTCTGTACAATATTATACATACTCGTCATTAGGTGATTGCGCTAAACTCACGAAATATAGTAACGTCCACTTATTGTTCGTGCTAATAGCTGGAAATGTCTTAATCACAGGAAATTATACCCGGATGAGAGGGATTTAATATAAGGTTAACATGAACCCCTTCATTAAAGGAACATGTTAATAATTTGAAACGAATTGTGTGAATGTGTCGGGAAATAACTAAAAGGGAGAGGGCTTCATAGTGGGGGATTTACCAGTTGAGGGTGAGTGTAGCTGGTGAATAATAGTATACTTAAATATTTGCTTCCGTTGGTGAATATAATTACGCTGGCCTACAAAATTTAGAAGTTGTCTGCTTCGGAGATAAACTTCGCTGTTCCTTACGGGATTTTGCGCTGAATTCACATGACAATAATAACCACTGACTGGGTACTGTTTCTAAGTTGTTTAAGTTTTTATATTTTACTAATGCACATAATGCTGACAGTTCAGTGTTCATCATGAATTACAAACCAGTACATTTCCATCCGTTTGTGATGGTTTAACATGAATATACTTGACATGCCATGTATACATTATGTAACAGTACATCGTTCAGCCATTACTCTGCTTCTGCACTGCGCTTATGGGCATGTCTCTTGTATTCATGAAATGGAGCATCCCTAGTCACTGCCCAGCAATAACCTGTAAGAACTGATAGGTTCCATTTGCCCTCATACTGTTTCTCCATTGCTGCAGTGTTCTGATGAATCGCTTGCCATGCTCGTCGCTCACTGCTCTGAAGTTTTGTGGAAAGAAACCTAGATGAATGAAAAAAAAAAAAAAAAAAAAGTATCGAGTGACATATTGCAACCAAGCTTATTGTATGTAATATGGTTTTCCACCAGCTCCCAGTAATTGTATACCTTGTTTCCAAGAAGTCTTGTCGCTATTAGTCTGAAGGCTTGCCAAGCATCCTTTTCTCTGCCACACAGTGCACTGTCAAATACAGTCTCGAAGTTCACAAATCTCAGGACCAACAAATACACCTTCATTTATTTTTGCTTGAGTTACCCTGGAAAATTTCAGAGATACCTGAAGGCTTCTTGGGTTCTGCCCATTGCTTTGACAAAGTTCATCAGACATAGTTTGAAGGCTTCTTAGGTATTGTTCATTGCTTTGACAAAGTTCTTCATCAGACATTGCTTGATGTGCAAGGGTGGTAACAAAATATTCATTCCACAAACGGTGAAGAGTGAACATTTTTCCTCCATGGCTCCAGTGACTGTCAAAGCGGACAATCTCTCTTGGTGTAGTAAGATTCTCTTGCAAGACTGTCTCATTCACACAGATAACAGCAGTACTTTGTATATCCACTCTGCAGACTATGCAAAATGACAGTAACTTTCAAGTCACTGCAAAGCTACCACTGATGTTGGTCGTACTTTATGTAAGGTACCTCAAAAGTTGTTTTATGTTGTAAGTTTCATCCATATGGACTGCATGACCAACTGGAATGGATGGCAAAACATTGTCACTGTGCAGCAAGACATTTCTCTTCATCGATGAATCAATGAAAAGTCTCCACACAACTGAATTTTGAACGATGTTCAGTGCTGCCATCAGACCATGTTGCTGGCTACAAGATCGCGTTCCATGAAGATGAAATGGACAAGAATCTTTTGACGGTCACGGAATATGCAAACCCTACCACTATCTGCCAGGAGAATCCAATGCCGTAGTCTGGAGCCAAAACTCTTCCTTACTTAGTCACAAATCCCTCAAAATATCATCCAGTTCACTTTGTCAAAAGGTGTGGTTCAGTGGAAGAGGATCGGGTAAAATTTGGATCAAGCGACGTTGATGGTTCAGAACCAGATGTTTCGTAGTTCCCCTCTTGGTCGTCCCATTCAAATGAGATGGATTCTGGTGCATCAGGAACGGGCAGACCATTCCCGTAGGGTACTGGGTGAATAACTGATGGAATGTTTGGATATTGTACAGTCCATTCTTTCTTTTTTCACAAACCTCTCCCAAATGGGGGCACCATAGAGAAGTAGCAGTTGCTGTTACGATCTACTGCGCTTGCAAATGTCACTTCGCCACAAATGTTGCAAAAATTATCTGCTTTGTTCACATAGGTACGAGGCATCACTGCTCACTTTGGCTAGACAGAAATATGTCCCTTTGCAAATTAAACAGTAATATACAAATAATAATAACACCATAGGATTTGAATGGTTTAATACGGCAGAATGTTCGGTGATATAACCCATTAATGACTGAATCACCAGTGACGTCTCACAGTATGATACAATGCCACACCAACACTTTCAGGTTGCATCATTCATATTTTGGCAAAACAACTATAACTGTCCAAACTCAGTAAAATATTTAATCATTTAGTTAAATAGCTGCTTAATCAAATATCTGCCCACGTTTCGGTCATTTCTGATTTGAAATAAGAACCATGTTCAAAAGTTAATTATCCTACATATTCAGAAATCAATGGTCGTCGATACTGAGCAAGAAAACAGTATCTTAAAAGCCAGAGCCAATCAGACATTTTAAGCATCATTTTCGTTCTCTGTGACCTAAAATGAGTAAAGTTTGACCATTTTTGTCACGGAAGCATTTGACTGTAGACCAGTGTTATTAAGGTGAATGTAGGTAGGTATACATATTTGGATACTTGCCTGAAATAATAACTTAGGTATAGCTGAGTTATTCTGCTGCTTAAGTCTTGGTATCTTTTAATCGAAAAGATATGCAGAATACGGGTTGTGTACAGATGGCATGAGCTTATCACAGCTGAACGTAAACTGATCGCAAGCCTGACTTGAGTGCTGTTTCAGACTGACACGGACACTGCTAAACATGGCTGGGGATATGCATTGTACAGGTAAACATGGATATAAATGAGCTCAGTGTATTTAATCTTTTTGTTGGATGTAATAAGGGGGTACGGGGTTAGTAGACGTAGAATAGAGACAGTACGGTCACGGGTTCAAGTCCTATTGTTTCAAAGAAAAGCTTGTGAATTTATATTAGATCACCATATTATTGTTATTCAATATGGCACAACTGACACAATGAAATATACCCCTGTAAAACAGAATAGGGTGTTTATAGCGTATCACAATAACGATGGTGGTCATTGATGCTCAGGTGTGGAGAGATGTGTGTGGGCTGTTGTGAATCTGCCTTTTGTTGGTGTATTGTAATCGGATTAAAGGATCAAGGGAACGGGATTTCCAGCTTATTTCTAGAATTGATTGTAAAAATTGATCAGTAGCAGGTGTAAATGACCATATGAATCGATGATACAAAGTAGTGTTTGCAGCTGAGAGGAGGTAAATGTAGGGAATGCATTACCGTCTCAGTTAAAGCAGTTCTTAAAGGTGAATGCAGTTTACCACAAATGCATGTAAGTTTGGAGGCAGACGGATACAGAGGGGTTTAGGTTTGGGAGTGAATGTGTGTGTGTGTGTGTGTGTGTGTGTGTGTTTACACAAGAAAAGAACTATTGGTTTGTGTTTTAAAGAGATACGTGTGTTAGAATTAAAAGATATAAAATAATATGAGCAAGTGGCAGAGAGAAACGTGCTGCGTGTAGGAGTAGTAGGTATGATTGTACTACATAATCTGGTGTGGATGTTCAGTGTAAGGGCTATATAGACAAGAGGAAAGCAGGGATCCCGCCTCATTCTCTTCCCACGTCATTCCCCTCGTGTCCTTCCTTCCTACATTTCCCCCTCCCCCTCCACCTCGAACCTACCTCCCCTCCTCTTTCAGTGGGGCCGGGCAACATCATCTCAGTGAGGCTTCACACCTAATTAAAAGGAAACATGTTTTGATGATATTCATGGGAGCAGAGCTGACAAAAATGAACGAGAGAAAACCAAGAAATGAGACTGAAAAGTAAAAAAATAACAGAGATAATCGATAAAAGATAAAAGGAGGAATATAAAATAATGGAGGAAGAGAAAAGGAAGGGAAAGAAATGGACGGATAAAATAAAGAAAACGGAGAACCGGAGAGCGAACCATGGATGTACTGTTACAAAAGAAATAGGCGGGTGGGTATGAGAATAGACAGTAGGCAAAGGTGACAAAGAAAATGAACAAAAATGAGAGAGAGAGAGAGAGACAGACAGACAGACAGACAGACAGACAGACAGAGAGGTGGGGGAGTCCGTGAAGCAAAGTATTGTCGAGCCTTGGGAGCACACAACTCGTCTAGTGATGTACGAGTCTAGTGATGCACAGGCCACAGCGGATATTAGAGTGGGTTTTAATACGGCATTTCATTTGTGCAGTAGTACTTTATTTGGGGTAACTATACACTGAGTGACAAGCCAAATGACTTCCTGTAAACCAGGAAATCATTTAATACACTGGGTGGCAACCTTATAGCCAACCAACACGTGTTCCCAGTGTGTCAACAGATGGGTTGGCGGAGGGTTAGTGCCCCTCCCCGGAAAAAAAAATAAAAATAAAAAATAACTATAAATGTAGACAAGAAGCCTAAGATCTGGGCACACCAACAGGTGACAAGCAAGGACCGTACAAAGGACAGGGTACCGATTGGAACATGGAAAGCAAGAGATGCGAATGATGATGTGAAAGAGAGAGAGATTGTCCAGGTGCTTCAGGGTGCAAAAGTGGACATACAGTATGTGGATTAACAGAGACTAAATGGGGAGGTGAAGGTGTGAGGAAATGGGAATAAGGATGGGGTATATGAGCGGGAGTAGGTGAGAATGAGAGGGCAAAAGAGGGTGCATGTACTGTTTTGTGCAAGAGACGAAAGGAAAGTGTAAGAGAGTATGGATCAGCTGGTTCAAGGATGGTGTGGGCAAGGTTGAAAGTCCCTTGATTGTGTGTGTATGTGCCAACGCAAAACCGTGGAAGCAAAGTGAAAGACGAGATCTGGGCAAATGTAGAAGCATGCATGAAAAAGTTTGAGAGGAATGAGTGAGTGTTTCTGACTGGAGATATAAATGGAAAAGTAAGGAATGTGAAGGTGGATGCAGTAGTTGGTGAGCAAAGTGTGCCTGCAGAAGTGGATGAGAATGGCAATGCTCTATTGGATATTTGTGTCTCTTTAGGCACAAAATGATCCACAGGGATACATGGCGAGTTATGAGAAGAGTGAGTGGTGAACAGAATGAACGGAAGGCAGTGACTGAATACGTGTGTGTGGATGACAGAATGAGAGGGTATGTAATGGATGCGAGAGCATGCATGGCAGGGGGAGTGGACTTTCTGACTACCACTTGGTGTTGGGGAAAGTCAAGGTTCAAGCAAAAGTGAAGAATAGAAGGAAGGAATGACAGGAGGAAATAATCTGTACAATAAGAGTAGAAAGGTTGCAAGAGAGTGAAAAAAGGGAGAATATAAGAAAGAATTGGAGCAGCGATTGGGTAAATATGAATTGGAGCAGATGGGGGAGGTGGAAAGTGTGTGCAAGATATTCACACAAAAATCTGTGCAGCATGTGAAGTGGAGTGCGGGGTGATGAGAGGACAAAAGGGGGTGCAAGGAACAGCATGGTGGAATGATGAGGTGAGGCGAACTTTGGCACAAAAGAAAAAAGCTTATACAGAGTGGTATACATACAGTATACAAATATATATATATATATATATATATATATATATATATATATATATATATATATACAGAGAGAGAGAGAGAGAGAGAGAGAGAGTCACGCTGTTTCTTCGTTTCTTTGTCCTTCAGTCACGCCCAAACCAATGGCCAGAGACCCAATGACCCATATATATTCTGAACCAGGGTGACCCAAGGATGGTTTTAGGGAGGGTCAAAATTCTGACCTGGGGCATTTGAGGTCACCGTTAGCGTGTTCTGTTTAACCCGGGCAACGCTGGGTTAATAGGTATATGATATTTCTCACTCTCTCTAAGTGCATTTTACGAGGGACCAATGAGGATGAAAGCAGAGAAGCCTGCATCTGTGCGGAACAAAACACAGCGAAAGTTATGATAATTGTCTATATCGTGATATTAACTACAACGTCAACATTAACCCTAAATTATACCTGCATGAGAGTGACAGCTCCACCAACAGCGAAAAACTACTTGAGACACTCTTTCTTTTTCTTCCCTGACGTTAAGGTCTATGTCGATTGTCGTCAACAACAAGAGCTATACATACTGCCGTTTTTAGGGATTAGACTGTAGCACCAATCGAATAGGGAGGAACTCCTAGGGTGGATGGAAAGCTGATGGCAGGGGGAGCTGGAGCTCCGTTTCATCAGCCCTCAGGACTGGCTTCTGTCTAAACCAAACTATATGCATAATACACACTACACTTCCTTAACCCCTACACCGCGGGCTTGTTTACCAATTACTTGCGTGTCCCGCGGGGTTATTTGGGCTCCGACAGACTCTCAAAAAATATTTGCTAAAAATCAGTTATTAGTCCTAGAATAATAAAATTATATATGCTTATAGCACATACCTTCAGCTTTCTCCTGGAATGATTGTTGAGCCTTCGTCTGTTTCCGTAGGACTTGTGGAGACCTCTGAAGTAGGGTAACTAAGTCTCCACTTTACACTTCCCGACAACCCGTTATATGATTACCACAGCCAGATACAAACACTATAAACACTATTCTACCATTTTCAAGTAGTTTGGGATCCATACTAAAAAAAAACAGTGTGAAAGCAATGGAAATTACGAGCGCGTCTGATCGCCGCACTTGCGCTAGTTCGCTCTAGGCACTCTGTCATTTATTATTCATAAAACCCCTCACACTTTATATTTCTATTACTATATCACACTTATATATATCTGGAGTCTTTCTCCATAAGTTTCATTCAGTCGTATTATTTTATTGTCACTGAAGTCATTCTATTTTTCAGTCAGTAAAATACGTAGAGAGCCACGGATTCACTCTCACTGTTATAACATAAATTATTTGTACTCATATTCTTATATTACTAATTACTTACATTACTATTTACATTTTCTATTCTATTTTCAATATTTACCCTTCTATTTTACTTACAATATGTTATTCACTGTCACTTTCAGTAAGATGAAACTATAGTACACTGTTCAATCATATGAACTGAACATCCATTGCTTTCACCTGCTATTTACACATTATTTACACATTATTTACACATTATTTCCAAATAATTCTGCTTCCACACTTGCACTGTTAGAACTGCTTCTGGCTGTGATAATCGAAGAAGCAGGTTACACAGAGGGGAACCTGGCATTCAGCGCACTGCCAAGAGGTGCGTTTATGCTCAGGTGTGCGGCGTGTGGTATGCGCACATACCTGACACCTGCGAATCACAGCCTTCCTTTTCCCTGTGGCAGGCATTAGCTCAAGTCTGTGCCGATCCATATACGCCCTCTGCTCAAGTCGGTCGGGAAGTGTAACTGGATGGCGCCTTGGAGTTGCTGCTTGCACCTTACCATATTTTTCCAGCAGCTGGTGGACACAAGTCCTGGCGAACAACCTCAGGGAGAAGGACTTGGGTGGCTTTACCTTCATCTTGTACAGGATGAAGGCGTTCAGCATCGTCATATCTATGAGATGCAGAAAAACTTTCCTGTACCACCTAGTATTCTTCCTGAGGCAGTCGATCTCACCAATCATCATGTCGGACTTGTCCACCAGCCGCATGTTTATATTATAGTCCA
This sequence comes from Coenobita brevimanus, assembly GCF_032717465.1. Classification (NCBI taxonomy): domain Eukaryota; kingdom Metazoa; phylum Arthropoda; class Malacostraca; order Decapoda; family Coenobitidae; genus Coenobita; species Coenobita brevimanus. The sequence continues at coordinate 20,727,316 of NC_137057.1, read as the reverse complement.
ACACAGCATCAGGTTTCATCACAGGTTCGCCTGTCCTACGGTCGACCTTCCCACTGTCTCTCATCTCCCCCTTATGTACGGTGGTGAGCATGTGCACGACTCTCTTATCATGCCACCGTATTGCCAGCATCTTCTCAGACTTGCGTAGGTGCACGTCTCCTCGCTGCGAGTTTCCTGCCTCTGGGAATTTGGGGAAGTTGGCACGATTACTTTTGACAGTGCCGCAGGAGCCAATGACGTGCTCAGAAAGGTATTTGGCAAGTTTCGGTGCTGTATAGTAGTTGTCTGTATACAGCACATGATTCCCACCAAAATACTTTTCTAGGAGCACTTTCACTACACAGCCTGAGAAGCCAAGGGGGTGTGTTTTATCGAGATCGACAGTGCTGGCTGAATATATGACGAAGTCAAGGATGTACCCCGTCTTACAGTCGCACAGTACAAAGAACTTAATTCCAAAGCGATGGCGTTTGCTTGGAATGTACTGGACAAACCGAAGACGTCCTCTGAACAGAACCAAGGACTCATCAATGACAACCTTCTGAAATGGGTGGAAGAATGACATGAACTTATCTTTCATTCTGTTCAGAATCTCCCGGATCTTCCAGAGTGGGTCGGTTTGGGAAGGTACATCATTATCGGCAAAGTGCAGGTTTCCCATGATGTTCCGGAAGCGATCTCTGGCCATGTACTTGTTGAAGGTCGGTGAGGGTAGTAAGGGGTCCATGGACCAGTATTCTTCCAACTCATGCTTCTTGGAGTGTGGCATAAGAAGCATGAGGGCAAAGAACACATACAGCTCCTGCACTCCCAGCATGGTCCACTGTTGCATCTTGGCTGCACCTGTACCACTAGCAGCACGTTGTGATTCGAACCTGTTAGTCTCATCACATATGTGCTGCATGACTTCGTCATCTAGGAAGGCCAAAAGGTAGTCGACACACTCAGCATTTTCGTCCATAGTGAAGGCAGGCTGAACTCCTGACGAGCTCTCATCGAAAACCAGGTTTTCGGGGACAAAATCTGACCCTTCCGTCCACGCGAAGGCGTCCAGGATTCCCTGTCGTGGCGGTGGAGGGATGGTGGTGGTGGTGGTGGTGGAGGTTGGCTGAGAGGGAGGCTTATCACGGTCAAGGTCACTCGCACTGACCCTAGGTTGCCATACAGCACTAGCAGCCCTTACCCTACTAGCTACACTACTTCTCACTCTCTTAGATCTACCTCTACCTCTATGGCCGGCCTTCACTGTTGATGCCGGTGGTGACTCCAACGACGAAGACTCCGGAGATAACTCAGCCGATGATGATGACGAGATGAGTAAAGCGGGGCTTGGGGAACAGGGAGGTGAATGATCTCGTGACTCATGGCGGGCTGGGTCACGTGGGGGCATTGTTCTGGGGCTAACATGCCGCCTTTTCACTCCCTTCCCAAATTCTTTTCCTTCCTGCACTAAAGGCTCCTTTCCCTTGGAGCTACACACAGATTCACTGGTAGGAGCACTTGTTGTCGCTGTTTCTGGCGCGATAAGTTCACCCGGCTCATCACACGATTCACCGGAATCGTCAAAATCGCTGTCCATTATTATCATCGACAATTCAGCAAGTTCTCGTGCCACTGCAGAGTCACTGAGGCCTTTCCTGCTTGCCTCAACACTCTTCTTGGGGGTAGAGGTCACGGGGCCCTTTGCAATGGGCGCAGAAGCGGCAGGAATGGCGGGGCACGAGTGCGACATGTTGTCTCTGCAGTGGAGGACAAGGAACTAAATGCCGCGGCTTATCTGAGAAGGGAAGGGTTGACAATGACACTTTAGGCTGACTGCTGCTAACTTACAGGCTAATTTTTTATAGGTAGAAAATCTCGGCAATAAATAAAGAAATAGGTACTTCCAGGTGAATGTAAATGTCAGTTAGGATTCTCCCTTCCTTTCTGATATATATTTTTATTACAGACATCGATTACAAGGCATAAATCAAAGGGGAAATTACCGTGGTAATGTAGCGAGTGAATGCACGTGAGGTTTTGTCAGGTGATAATTGGGCAATTTCAGGAGTATAACACTATCACTTACCTGTTTTTTTTTTTGGTATATATTATTGGGTAAAAATATTGGGCATAGGGCTTATTTCAATGGATGAAATCTGTGGAAAAAGAAGAGGGAAATTTCCGTAGCGCAGCGCGGCGTGAGAGGTGAGAGGAGAGGGTAATGGAGGGCAAGTAGGGAGGGGAGTCAAGAAGGGGGTAAATTATCTGAGAAGGGAAGGGTTGACAATGACACTTTAGGCTTACTGCTGCTAACTTACATGCTAATTTTTTATAGGTAGAAAATCTCGGCAATAAATATAGAAATAGGTAGTTCCAGGTGACTGTAAATGTCAATTAGGATTCTCCCTTCCTTTCTGATATATATTTTTATTACAGACATCGATTACAAGGCATAAATCAAAGGGGAAATTACCGTGGTAATGTAGCGAATGAATGCACGTGAGGTGTTATCAGGTGATAATTAGGCAATTTCTGGAGTATAACACTATCACTTACCTGTTTTTTTTTGGTATATATTATTGGGTAAAAATATAGGGCATAGGCCTTATTTCAATGGATGAAATCTGTGGAAAGAGAAGGGGGAAATTTCCGTAGCGCAGCGCGGCGTGGGAGGTGAGAGGAGAGGGTAATGGAGGGCAGGTAGGGAGGGGAGTCAGGAAGGGGTTAAAATAGCTAAAATGTCAACAATGGATGGGAGTACAGATGAGATTTGGAGTGCTGACTAGTGTTGGACATTGGCAGTACTGATATATGATACAAGCCACCACTTGAGAGCCCGGGATAATTCAAAATAACACAGAATCACAAAAGTGACGCCCCGCGGTATGATCCATTGTAGCCGAGCGTCACGAAAGTGACGCCCCGCGGTTAAGGGGTTAAAAAAAAAAAAAAAAAAAGAAAGAAAGAAAGAAAGAAAGAAATGGATTCTCAACACCAAGCCTCGGAGTCCTTCGGAAGAGGGGGGGGGGGACAATAAAAGCCCCCATAGTCTGGCCCTCTCCCGCGTGACGACGTGAAGACCAAGAAATTTGACTGAAACCACTGTCTGACTCACTTCTTCATTTCTGCAACGTTCGCTGGCATTCCTTTAGTCCTCTGTTGAACACCACCTTTCCCTCTCTATACCTCACCTTTTCTTCCTCACACACACTTAGCTGTCTGAGGTAACTGATAGCAAACCTTTCTCTGTAGCCTCCTACATTATACTCACTTCAAAGTTGTGTATATACGTGTATATGCAACTACATAACTTATCTCTTGTGTTCCTGAACTTGATCTTCTGAATTCTCTACTCTCTAGCTTCGGTTTTCCTGTCATTCTGTAAGTAAACATATCTGTGTTGTTTACTGATCCCTAAATTCTATTGAATATGAAAAATTCTTTGACTATTTTACTTCTAAGATGGAACACATCATGTAATTTCTTCCTTCTCTGAAATCTCCATTCTAGGTGATTATAGTGTTCACAACCACATATAGTTCTCCTCTCATTTCACTGTTCCAACTGGTGAACAAACCTACATCTTTTCTTTCCCTAATGATCTAGAACAGCTTGTACAGCACCCTACCCTTATCTCTGACCACCTTTGAGAGAGTTCCAACTTCCTTAACCTCTTCCTTACATCTAATCCTTCTGCTTGCATTTTTTATCTTATTTCTCCATTGGGCTCCTCTGATCACAACCTTATCACCTTAATCTGTCCTATCGCTCCAGTAAGACCTTTGAACCCTCCCGAAATGTGGCAGCTGTGGCATTTGGGGGTTGCTGATTGGGAGGCCCTCAGGAAGTACTTCCTTGATTTTCTCTGGAAAAAGCTACTACCTCCATGGCCAAGAGCCATCTACGTGTGCCTTGTGCATTATGGGGGTCATTCTGTCAGGCATGGAGGCATACATTCCTTTCTCTTATCCTGCGACTAATGTAAAAAAAATAATTGATCATGCTTGTTCTAATGCTGTCCACAAGGAGAGGGCTGACAAAAGGTGCTGGAGCCAACACTACCCCTGAATCTCATCTGTTTTATGTCTCTGCCCGTAATCATGCTGATTCTGTTCTTCGCTATGGTAACAATAATTTCATTCGTACTATGTGCTCTGAACTCTCCAACTCAGATTCTTCTCACTCCTTCTGGCACATTGCCAGAAATCTTTCTAACAACTTGACCTCATCATCAGTCCCTCCTCATTTCCAGGCTGATGGTTCTGTAGCTGTTACTGATAAAGCAGATCTCTTCCCTCAGACTTTCTCCTCCAATTCCATGTTAGACGATTCCGGTGCTGCTCCTCCATCACCCCCCCCCCCTCTGCCTTCCTCATGGCTGACATTGAATCTTCATCAATTAATGTGTCTTCTGTCATCTCTGGTTTCAGTACTAACAAGACATATGGGCCTGATGGGGTCTGTACTTTCGTCCTCAAGGACTGTGCTTCAGTGCTTACACCCTGACTAGGTAAATTTTTCGCCTTTGTCTGTCAACTTGTACCATTCCTTCTTCCTGGAAGTTAGCACTCATTCAGCCAGTCTCAAAGAAGGGTGACCATTCCGGTCCTCCAATTTTCCCCCAGTTACTTTAACATCCGGTATTTCAAATGTTTTGAGTCTATTCACAACAGGAAAATCTTAAAGCACCTCTCCTATCACAATCTTCTTTCCTATATTCAGTATAGGTTCCGCCAGGGACACACCACTGGCGATCATATCACCTACCTTTCAGACTCCTAGTCATCTTCCTTTCGGGACTTTGACTAAAGCTTTACAATTGCACTTAACATCTGAAAGGTTATCACTTGAGTCTAGCATAAATCTTTATTTTCCAAACTGCCCTCTTACGGATTTAGTCCTTCTCTCTGTGCCTTCATCTTTAGCTTCCTTTCTGATCGTCCTATAACTGCTGTATTAGACGCGGCCACCGTTCTTCTCCTAGAGTTATCAACAGTGGTGTTCCTCAAGGCTCTGTCCTGTCACCAGCTTTCTTCCTTCTATTCATCAATACCTTCTAAGCTGTTCATCCAACCCTATCCATTCATATGCTGACGACTCCATCCTTCACCTTTCCATTCTCTTCCCCCAGCGTTTGCCTCAGTAGTTACCTTAACAAACAAGGGACGAGGCTATGGCATACTTAATGTCTGACTTGGCTCATATCTCTGACTGGGGTGAAAGAAATCTTATTGTTTTTAATGGATCAAAAACTCAGTTCTTACACTTTTCAACACGTCAAAATCTTCCACAGGAATATCTTTGAATTTTTAACCATATCAGACTCAATCTTTCACCGTCTTTGAACATACTTGGGGTTTCATTCTCTTGGGATTTATCTTGGAAAAATCATATTCTCCTGTAAAATCTGCTTCCAAGAGATTAGATGTTCTAAACTGACTCCGTGCCTTCTTTACCCCTGCAGAGTTGTTGTCTTTATACACGGGTGACGTTTGCCCCTGTGTAGAGTACAACTTGCAAATATGAAGAACCTCCCCACATACAGCTCTTTTCAACAAGGTAGAGTCAGAGGCTTTTCCCCTCATTAACTCTCCTCCTTTTACTGGCTCCCATCAACCTCTGTCTCACCGCAGCACAGTTTTATCTTTACCGCATTTATGTCGCTACTTCAATGGTCACTGTTCCTTTGAAATGCCTCCTTGCATCGCTTCACCACTTCTGCGGGCGCGTAGCACCCGTCTAGCAACAGACTTACAATTGTTTTCTGTCCAGCTGTCTAATGCCAGAGTTAACTGCTCCTTCCAGCCCTTCATGTATGCAACGGTTTAACTCTGGAACCGTCTTCCTCTGATTTCCTACTGCCCATGACTTCCAGTCTTTCAAACTCAGTGTGCCCAGGCATCTCGAGATGAATGGATCTTGACTTGGGCTCTGTTATTTGTTTTTATTATTCCTTGGAGGGAACATCTTGCGGCCTCCTAGCCTTGGGTTCCTTCAGTACAGATAAAAGAAGAAAAGAAAAGAAGTCGCCTTGAGAAAGCTACATAGATACCGTAAATTTTCTACTTGGTTGGATCTGGCTGTCTTCATTTAATATAGCTGGAAGGCTTACAAGATAATGTAAGAGACGCTAAGAAAAATGTGCATGCAAATTAGGCGCTCTCCAAGTAAGCCACCTTCCACGAGAGAGAGAGAGAGAGAGAGAGAGAGAGAGAGAGAGAGAGAGAGAGAGAGAGAGAGAGAGAGAGAGAGAGAGAGACGGCAAGTAGATGCTGACATTTTCCGAAGTCAACAGTATTTTTTTTTGGGGGGGAGGGGATGAACAACAGAGATTGGATCCATGAAGCGAAGGCACAAAGGAGGAATTAGAGGGCAGGAGAGGAGGAGGGTCAGCGGCCACAAAAAAAAAAAAAAAAGTCCAAGAGAAGTATGTAATCATGATCTGAGGACTGGAGGGGAAATTCCTAGGGGATAAAAAGTGATGAAAGTGAAAGGGAGAAACCGAGAGGCGAGGCACGATTTGGTGGTCAGCTGTGACAAATGCCAGCCCGTCAAACTGTGTCTATCTTCACTCTGCTACATGTTCTATCCTTCCTTATTTTAAGGATGGAGACCTTGAATGTCAAGCAAGAAATAGCAACAGAACAGCTGGCAGGAACGGGGAAGAAGAGGGGGGTGGGGAAGAGTGGGACAGATGGAGGTGGCAGAGACAAGGGAAGAGAAAGTGAAGGAGAGAAGCAGAGGGGAGAAAAAAAGATGGTAAAGAATGAAGGGAGGAGGTTGTAGCGGAAAGGAAACAGATTTTTGAAAAGTTGGGGGTGGAACATGCACAGTACACACTACACTTCCTTTTCCAAAATTTTAAAAAATAATGGCAGCGAAACACGTGGCCTCGGAGTCCCCCGGTGGGGGGGACAATAAATGCCCCCACCTTCCGCCCCTCTCCCGGTGACGACGCGAGCTGCCTGGAACCAGTGTCTGACTTTCTTCTTCTTCATTTCTGCAACATTCGCGACGATTCCTCTAACTATCGCTCTGTTGAGCACCACCTCTTCTTCTCTAAACCTCACCTTCTTTTTCTAATTGAGACTCAGCTGTCTGAGGCAACTGACAGCAGACCCTTTTGCTGTATCCTCCTACTCTCTCTCTATACTCATTTCAAAGCCAAAGGTGGCTGTTGTGTACATATACGCAACGACTTATCTTGCTCTCGTGTTCCTGAACTCGATTCTTCTGAATTCCCTACACTCTGGCGTCGGTTTTCCTGTCATTCTCTGACTAAATATATCTGTCCTGTTTACTTATCTCCTAATTCGACTATCAAAAATTCTTCGACTATCTTACTTCAACGATGGAACACATTCTATCCATTTCTCCTTTCTCTGAAATCTCCATTCAAAGAGATTTCAATGTTCACCACCACCTTTGGCTCTCCTCTTCTTTCACTGATCCACCTGGTGAACAAGCCTACACCTTTGCTATCCTTAATGACCTAGAGCAGCTTGTACAGCACTCTACCCGTATCCCTGATTGCCTTGGAGAGAGCTCCAACATACTTGACCACTTCCTTACAACTAATCCTTCTGCTTACACTGTTAATCTTTTCTCTCCGTTGGGCTCCTCCGATCACAACCTTATCACCTTAACCTGTCCTATCTCTCTGGTACAGCCTGTGGACCCTCCAAAGAAACGTCGTTTGTGGCACTTTGGAGCTGCAGATTGGGAGGCCCCCAGGCAGTACTTCTTTGATTATCCCTGGAATGATTATTGCTTCCATGGCAGGGAGCCATCTGAGTGTGCCTTGTGCTTTACAGAGGTTATTCTCCCCGGCATGGAAGCATACATTCCTTTCCCAAATCGTTTGACATATGCAAGAAAGCCTTGGCTAAATCACGCTTGTTCTAATGCTGTCCACAACAAGGAGAAGGCCTTTAAAATGTACTGGAGCCAACCCACCCCTGAATCACATCTTTTATATGTTTCTGCCTGGAATCGTGCTAAGTCTGTTCTTCGCTCTGCTAAAAATAATTTCATCCGTACTAAATGCTCTCAACTCTCCAACTCGAAATCTTCCCGTTCCCTCTGGCACCTTGCCAAAAATCTTTCTAACAACTTTACCTCATCATCCTTCCCTCCTCTTTTCTACTCTGATGGCTCTGTAGCTATTTCTTCTACTGACAAAGCAGATCTCCTCACTCAGACTTTCTCCTCCAATTCCACCTTAGACGATTCCAGTGCTGTTCCTCCATCACATCCCCCCTCTGACTTCCTCATGGCTGACATTAAAATTTCTTCAGCTGATGTATTTTCTGCCATCACAGGCCTCAATACTGACAAGGCATATGGGCCTGATGGAGTCCCTCCTGTTGTTCTCATGAACTGTGCTTCTGTGCTTACACCCTGCCTAGGCAAACTCTTGCCTTTGTCTGTCAACTTGTACCTTTCCTTCTTGCTGGAAGTTTGCTCTCATTCAGCCAGTCCCAAAGAAGGGTGACCATTCTGAACCCTCTAACTATCGTCCAATTGCTTTAACATCTTGTATTTCAAAAGTTTTCGAGTCAATTCTTAATAGAAAAATTTTAAAGCATCTTTCTTATCACAACCTTCTTTCTGATCGTCAGTATGGGTTCCGTCAGGGACGCTCCACTGGCGATCTTCTTACCTACATTTCAGACTCCTGGTCATCCTCCTTTCGGGACTTTGGCGAAAGCTTTGCCATTGCACTTGAAATCTCAAAGGCTTTCGATCGAGTCTGGCATAAATCTTTAATTTCCAAACTACCCTCTTACGGTTTCTATCCTTCTATCTGTGCCTTCATCTCTAGCTTCCTTTCTGGTCGATCTATAGCCACTGTTGTAAACGGCCATCGTTCTTCTAGATCTATTAACAGTGGTGTTCCTCAGGGCTCTGTCCTATCACCAACTCTCTTCCTTTTATTCATCAGTACCTTCTAAGCTGTAAATCTAACCCTGTCCACTCATATGCTGATGACTTCACTCTTCACCTTTCCATTCGATTCCCACAACGTCCATCTCAGCAGTTACTTTAGCAAACAAGGGATGAGGCTATGGCACACCTAATGTCTGACTTGGCTCGTATCTCTAACTGGGGTAAAAATAATCTGATTGTTTTTAATGCATCAAAGACTCAGTTTTTACACCTATGAACCCGACAAAATCTTCCACAGGTATACCCACTAATGTTTAATAATATTCAGCTTAATCCTGCATCATCCTTGAACATGCCTGGGGTTTCATTCACTCGGGACTTATCTTGGAAAGATCATATTACATCTCTTATATAATCTGCTTCCAAGAGATTAGGTGTGCTAAGCTGACTCCGTTCCTTCTTTACCCCTGCACAATTGTTGACTCTACACAGGGGTTTTTATCTGCCCCTGTGTGGAGTACAATTCTCATGTGTGGGGAGGCTCCCCACATACAGCTCTTCTCAGTAGGGTGGAGTCAAAGGCTTTTCGTCTCATTAACTCTCCTCCTCTTACTGACTCCCTTCAACCTCTGTCTCATCGTCCCACTATTGCATCTTTATTTCTTTTCTGTCGCTACTTCAATGGTCACTGCTCCTCTAAACTGTCTGCATCCATTCCTCCACCTCTACGACGGGTGCGTAGCACCCGTCTAGCAGCAAACTCTCATCCCTTTTCTGTCCAACTCTCTAATGCAAGAGTTGACCGTTACTCCCAGTCCTTCATTTATGCAATAGGTCTACTCTGGAACTGTCTCTCTCTGTCTGTATTTCCTGCTTCCTATGATCTTCAGTCTTTGAAACGCAGTGTGTCCAGACATCTCGTAATGATCGGATCTTGAATTTGGCTCTCTCTTGTTTTTTGCTTTTCTCTTGGAAGGAACAATAATTGCGGGCTCGCGGCCTTTAGTTCCTTCTTCCTCGCATAAAAGAAAAATAAATAAATAAAAGTGAGGGGAATGGAAAACAGAATATAACTTAAGTATCGGAAAGGAAGGGAGGAGCTGATTAAAAAATATGATGCTGATGAAAGGAGGAAGCGAGAGGAAATGAAATGAATGCAGTAGGAAGGAATGCGTAATAAAATACCTATAATTATGCTGTGTTTCCTTCTCTGTATGCACGTCATGGTTTGGGCTACACATCTACTTATAATAAACCATAGATCCTACACAACCTCTACTGACTTTATAACCACACAAAAAACTCTTCTGGTGATTTCTAAACAGAGCGCAATACATGCGTTCCATTCCTTATGTATAAAATCGGTGCATTCCAGAATATGACAAAGATCAGAGCTCTTATCACACGTATAAGCACAGTTGTAACGATTTTCCAGGAAGGCATTCGATCCCCTGTTCAGTCACTACTTGTGTATATCACCAGTATCCGATGAATGAATGACTAGAAGGAAGAGAAAACGGAATGACAGGGAGAGGGGGGGACAAGATAACAATTTACTGGGAAAGAAAATGAGTAGAAGCTAAAACCTTGAAAGACCGTAAAACCCTGGTGAAATATTTTATGGACAGTATAAATACATTAAACAATAAATCTTTAATAAAAGATTAAGTAACACTTTCAACAACGTTTTTATTCTATGTAATTCATTTGTTACCTGCCAAAAAGAATGGAATAAAGTATAACAAAATAGGATATGTGGCAATGAGAATAAGATGATACAAAGTGAAAGAACACTAGAAAAGGTAAAGAAGGAAACAAGGAAGAAAATGAAGGAAAAATGAAGGTAAATAGTGAATAAGAAGACCTAACAATGGCAGCACTATTATAATATTCATATATTCACCAACACAACACCCAAGGACCAACACAACACCCAAGGTAGAGAAGCGTTTGCTGACTTGAATCTCTCTCTCTCTCTCTCTCTCTCTCTCTCTCCCAGCATCCATTCTGCTACTTCTTTATCCTCTTCAGGAACCAACACCACACAGTTCTAAGCAATTAAAGTGCTGCAGCTTTTTTTTTATTATTTCTACGTGAATAACTGTTTTGGTCTCAAACTGAGAGTCAGCGTCAGTGTGGCCAAAACCTCAGTTCCGGATTCCTCTAACCGAGATTCACAACTAAATACTCGGAAATTTTACAACCAACGCCTTGAATTCGGACTTTGGTGGGTGTGTGCTTCTTGCTCAGTGATTATGAACTGCTGTAGAAACAAGTTTCCCATGAACGGAGTGTCATTTACAGTAATGACATGCACTTGAATGAAACACAGCCTTGGCATTCGGTGCAATTGCGGGTGTGTGTGTAATTCACCGGGTCGGTCAGGATCACTTGATGGTCGTGATCGTCAGCTTTTACCCTCCCGGAAGGGAGCTGAGAGCTCATATAGTCCGATCTAAGGGCAAGGCTGTGACCTTCACACACGCACACACCCGTCCCCTTGCTCAAGGGGGACAGTAACCACCCACTTCGTCAGTGAAACTTTTCGCACCTTAGCGAGGCGCGAACTCCCGTCCACCAGTTGGCAAGCGAGAGCGTTACCACTGCACCAGCAGTGGTGTGTGTGTGTGTGTGTGTGTGTGTGTGTGTGTGTGTGTGTGTGTGTGTGTGTGTGTGTGTGTGTTTTCGGGGAGGGGGATGTTACATACCGAAATGTAGGTTGCCTTAATAGCGTAATCTTCTTGAGCTCAAAAGCTTTCTTGTATCATACGGCCAGTCTTGTCTCCAGCTCCATGAACTTCGTCTTTAACCAGTCATACTTTTGCCATGAACTTCAAATACCACATCTATTTTCATCGCATTTTTTCTCTTCCACCACATCATACTGTTACCTTGGTTAACTGAAGAAAAACGTTTCCAGTCAAACACTATTTGGGTTGAACTAACTTTCTCATCTTATAGTTTTCAGTTACCCAACACATAATTGTGTCAAAGAAACTGAAGATAATACTAATCATTTGCATTTATCTAGAAAACACACACACACACACACACACACACACACACACACACACACACACCAGAGCAGTCGCAATAATAACAGTTGTTTGCAAACTATTAATATTACCCATCGCATACAATAAACACAAAAAACTATTAATAACAGTGCAAAAGAAATGTAATATAATATGAACTCTCGTGTTCCTGCGCATACAGGATGTCTGGATCACTAAAATAATGCAACATTTTGTTTATGGTGCTACTATAAAATTCACGAAGATATTCTCCCTCAGTCAATCTTCCAGAATGGTATCAACACATGTATGGAAACGTCCAAGGGATAACAGCTTTTTTTTAGGTGTATTTAACATCAACATAAGGGCTAAATTGTTAACTGTTGTTGTTCATAGCTTACTGTGCACGGCATTCCACATTAATTATATTTTGTATGATACGCTTAGTCAATAATAAAACTGCTAAAATATACCACAAGAGGATTACAGCAGCAAGTATTCCAGCAGTGTGCACGGTATATCGCTGGCTGACGAGGGATGGCTGGTATCACCAAAGGCCTGCACCAGTTGACACATGCTGCTCCGCCAGGGTGCTAAAAATGAAAGCAAGAAGTTGATCAGAAGATTTGGTTGTGTCAATTTTTGCAAAATCAATATCACTAAAATTATTAGTAATCAAATGGTACGTTTTTAGCTGGATATTTCAAATACATGCTTGATTTTTGTCTCGCATGGTATGTACCTACTTCAGTTTTGTGTACAAAAATTGCAAATAATGCTTACATTAAGACAAATTACGAAAATATTGAAGATGGCATTTGGGTAGGTTTGTAGTGCAGGTAGGAGGATAATGCTGTATTTTAATACTATACATTTTTATTGCCACTGAGAGAATCTAAACATTTTTGTAAAGTCATTTTTCACTTTTTCAGTGTCACTGAAAATTGGCATGTTAAACCGCTTTTTAAACTGCATTGAGATCCACTGTCACTATTGTGCTGTTGTGCAAACTTTGTTAAAGAGTTGCAGATCTGAACTGTATGGGAAGTCTTTAATGACCTCTGTATTTGTACCAGTGTCATAGCTGTTCAGCTTTCCACAAAAATCTCTTAGGTAAAGACAAGACTACAAGCTTAGACTCATCTGCACCACCTTGTGGGGTCAGGGAGACAGCCTCCTGTAGCAGAGCTACCAACCGTCAACGACCTCCTCCGTTATGGACTGCATCTCCGGGAGACTAGTGATCAAAACAGGAGGAATTACACCACTGACCAACTTGTCACTGACCTTATGGTAGCCTTGCTTGCTCGGAGGACCAAGGCAAATCCTAATTTTTGTGGGTCAGTCATAAACAGCCATGTCAGGATCAAAGCTTATTTGAAAACCATGTGGGAACAGGCCAACAAGGTGTCTGCAGACAGAGCAATGTTAAAGGAAAAAGACAGGTTTATTGAGAAGCTTGATAAACTGATGGACATACTTGTTCGGATGCTGGTTCCACCTCTGCCTGTGCCAGTGCAGTACGTACAGATTGCCACTTTAATAGAGATAAAAAGGTTCCACTGATAGATATGGATCTCTGAACATAATTGCAGAGGAAGGAACTTGGAGAATTTGAGGATGAGTGTTGAGTTTTGTGTTGAGGCATATATGTTAAACTGATTTAACATGAAGAACAGCACCAAACGGATACAAGGACCAAGGCATCTCTTATTTCAGCTAGAACTGTTAAGGAGCCAGAGTGATGAAGTGAGAAGGTTGGTCATGTGAACAATGAAGAGATCAGCTTGGTATGGTCACGGTGAGTCTATACCCCAAACAACGCTGTGTAGTGAAGATGACCTGGAAAGAAATAATGCGGTAGAGAGGACACTGAAGATTAGAGGTCAAGGAGATGATATGACCCAATTAGAAGATAACAGGGTAAGACCCGGGAAAACACCATCAGTTAATACTGAGGCGACTGCACTTTCGGACCTTACTGACTGGACTTCAAGAGTCTCAGAACTCTCATCCCACCCCCCTCCCTCCTTTACCTGCTGTCTGACAACATCACAGGTCAAGGAATCTGCGAAGAAACTCATGGTCGTCCCAGACTGGCCTTGACACACCCAGTTAGTGAAGAGATGTGTGAAGATAACAACTGAAGCTGATGCCCATGTTTACGGTCAGGACAGAAGAGATCACTACATCAGGGGTCAGGTGGTCAGCTGGGAACTCATGGGCAAAAACAAAATTAAGAAAGATATGATGTCTTTGGTTAATTTTGTAAAATTTGGTGGAGGCGGTGGTTGAATCGGTAGAGAGGAGGCCTGCAGTCCTAATGGACCCAGGATTGAATCCCGACTGGAGCAAGGAACAGTTTAAGGATTTGATTTTCACAAAAAGTAGACTTTACTGATCTACCAGAAGACCCACCGACATGTCGTAAAAATACCCCCGCTAATACCAGTATACCAGTCCTGTATGAGATAGCCCTAGCATGTATTCAGTATGGACGGTGGATGTTAGCGCCGAAGTGGTGACACTTGGAGGTGTGTAGGAGGACTACTGGGCCTTCTGATAGGCCCTGAAGCCTTTGCCCAGAGTCAGACACATTAAAAAAAAAAATGTATTGAATACTGTGTATACAAATTGGTAATGTCTTGATGTTTTAAATAAAAAGGTTCAGTGTTGTAGTGTTACTGATTTTGTCGCCAGTTGTAAGTAATACTTGCACATTTCAACACAAAATTAAAGTAGGTAAGGATTGTTTAATCTACATTTTGTAGACTGATTTGAATTCCCAATGCATAATGCAACATTTTATCACTAGCAGATCTTGAAGTTATACAAATTTTGTTACACTCAAAATTGACACGCGCTATTAGAAGATAAATCCCAAGACTGTAAGGAAAAAGAAGTAAGAAAGACGAGAAAGAACAGTGTGATATATTAATCCTTTAATATGTAGGTAAGAATAAATGCAGAGGGGCAGATAACAGAGTGTACTATGTCACACACCAGAAAAATAATGACTTAATTATACGAGTGACGGTAAAATAATGGAGAGAGAGAGAGAGAGAGAGAGAGAGAGAGAGAGAGAGAGAGAGAGAGAGAGAGAGAGAGAGAGATTAATCCCGACCACAACGCAACAGCACTGGAAACTAAAAAGTGAGATGAAATTACAAAGAGGGAAATAAAAAATGAACAGGGAGGAGACGTAGCATTCAGAACGCAACTGGAGTATACTGTAGTAAAAGAAGTGAAACAATGTATTAGGCAAAAATAAAGAGGAGGAGGAGAAAGAGCACGAAGAGTAAGAAGAAGAATGTGAGTACAGATGAGAAGCACGGAAGAGGGAAGGATATAGTCATAGTCAGGAGGAGAGAATACAATACAAAAAAGAAAGACGGAATGGAAATAAACAAGGAATGGGAAAGTTTGGTGAAAATGTAGAAAGGGCGTTAGAGTGAATAACAGGAGAGGAATACCGGCAAAATATTAAGAAACAGAAGTTAATAATGAACAGGAGGTGTAATGGAGTCGGAGACCAAATTAACTGAGACCAGAGGGAATATTGGACAATATGCTTTGGAAAAAAATTGCAGTGAAGATGAGTAGGCGAATGTGAATGATATAAACGAAGGAAGAGAGGAGGAAGCGGCTGAAGACAGAGGAATAACAAATATCAATATGGAGTAAACAAAACAGGAAGGGACACGAGGAAATTATGGAAGTAAACCTGGAGAAGGAAAAAAACATGGAAGGAGAATATGGTTATGATGATCATGGTGATGAACAGAAGAAGGAAGAGGAAGAAGAGAAGGAGGAGGAATGCTGTGCTGAAAGAAAAGGAGAGGAAGAGGAAGGAATACAACCTGACATTAGCCAATCAGGTCCTTCGCCTCAAGAATGCACCTGCTGCAGAACACATCACTGCATTCCTAGATGCTGAGTGCCTTTTCACTATGTTCCCGTCCATAGAACAATACAATTCATCCTCGACCGTGTGTGTAGAAGCGAAGAATTCGTACCTCTTTACAAGCCGAAAGCTCACTTCCTAGTTTTACAAGAACTTTGAAACAAAAAGAAAAAAAAAAATAGGTTTCCTTTATCTGTCTGACATGGTGTCGCCACAGGTTGCCTTTTAGGAATTATCTCTGCTGTTTTATGGGCACAGTTGAGGCCACTACCCTATCTAGCAACCTTCGGTCTGAGTACTGCCGTTACATGGACGACATTTTCGTTAGAGCAAAGGGATGGTCAAGAACTTCAGTCCCTCGGACAGCACTTCATCGACGAATCTGGCTTGAATTTCATCTTTCTCGAGTCTTCCAAGTCTTACTCTCCATTCCTGATGTCCTCGTGACCGCCCAAGACTCTGTTTTTACAACAGTCTACGCAAAATCCACCAAGAAAGGATTATGTTTCGACGGCAAATGTGAATGCCCCAGTGATGTCTAAGCTCTATCATCGGTGGCTACATCCACCGTGCTCTCTCCCACCGTTCCTAATGGAGTCGTGCTCATTGTGAGATGGAAAGACTCACCCAAGTTCTCATTATCAATGGATACTGCAATAGGGATGTGGAAGAAATAGTGAAACATACCGTGAAGATGTGGCACTCGAGTGACATCGCCCCTTACCTTAAAGGCAACAAGATTACCCTATATTACAGAAACTACATATCCACAGATTACAAGTCCGATGAGAGAATTAGGCATGACATCAACGATAAGAATGTGAAATCCTCAGATCACTCCAAAAGTATCATACTAATCACCTGCAATGAAACATATAATAATTCTCAACTACCAATTGAGATCAGTCCTGCGCTCACAAAAACGCTTATGCAGGAAGGCCATGTCATCTGTCAATATATCTGCACTAGTGAAAACTCTGGGTCTCATATCTACGAAAGACGTTGACGACTACAGTAAACCTTTACAGCATCGCACCTATCACTAGCAGAATAATCATAAATCACCCGTCAGCACCTTGGAAAAGGCAAAAAAAAAAAAATAATAATGATGTAAAAAAAATGCCAACTAACATTTATAGAAGCGTTATCCATCCCGCAAATGTAGGATACAGTCAACTCCCAGGTACGAGTAGACGACCTGCAACTACTACCTACATTTTTTATGACAGTCAGTAGGATTCCAGGTCTTAAGATCACAGACAAGCATGGGTCAACCAAAGAAATGTCCAGTCGGCTTGCTCACGGCATAGGTAGTCAACGAATCACACGTTGTCAGCCAGTATACAATGAGGCCCCATTGCCACCAACTGTCAACATATTTAGCTCCATGTAGTCGAACCAAGAAGTTCTCCTCGCTCTAGCCTGCAGCACAGCCTACCCAGTCTCTCCACCATTAAGATGGATACAGCTCCAGTTTAGTGTCCTAACTTCTCAGTGTCTCACGAAGATGAGAGTGAATATCTTGCCACAAAGCAGGACGCTGACGGGTAGGGGTGCGATATGAAGCCCGTGAATACGAGGATATCAGAAGGTTAACTAAGGAGAAATTTAATAGAAACAGCTGACCCACTCAGGATTCACCATCTCCATGACTCGCGAATTCGATGCCCAATGTCCTGTCATCGTGCCTGGAATTATCAAGTAGCCTACCTACAAGACACCCGGCATGTAACTTTCAGCTCCAACTCAGACACCAAAAATATTCACATCACTTCTCTGCAGAACTCAGTGAAGGCAAAGCGGGATTGCGGAGCCTCAGAAGGTCGCTGAGATCCTGATGAAGGTGGGAGTGAAGTTTGGATATCTCTTCTTCTGCTTTAACACTTCGAGCGAGAAGAGTGTCTTTTTTTTTTTTCTTTTTTTAACGCCCCACAACAGGAAATGCCGCGAATAAACCACAAGATGCAGCAGTATCAGTGAACAACGATGTGCCTTGGAGAATCACTTCCACGTCACCTGCAAGAGTACTATCATCAAGTGCACTGTGTGTGAGGAAGACCACACATCCGTCAGCTTCCTCTGCTCAGGCGGAAGGAATGCACCGAAGGCAGCCCAGTCTTGACATCAAGATGCCAGCTACCACCAAGCCCCCAACGCCACCTCTGTACCACCACCAACTGGCCAAACCATGATATACTTGTATGCCAGTGTCACTGTATGGTCAAGCAAAACACAAGATGCGCAAATTATCTGGCGCTCTGATGGTCTAGTTAAATTATGCTTGTACAGTCTGAAATGGCATGGTTATATAAAATTCTAGAGTGAAAGTAATAGGAACTGGAGCTCTTAAGGACTGCGTGTGGGTGTACTGATTTGAATATTATGAAAACGATTAACTATACAGATTCATGAAAGTTATATAGTAAAGAAGTCTACGATCATAAGGTAAATGAGAGGGGGGTGCAAAAGATGAAGAAACAAATGTATTGGTGAAGGACAGAGACAGATGGATGAAGCTGTACAGGAATGCAGGTAAGAGCTCCAACACTTCTTATTTTCATTTGTCAGAGTTCTAAACTGTCTACAGCTTTCTTGGCAGGTGAACAGACTATTAACTAATGACTGGTGAAAAGGGAGTTCTCTCTCTCCGCCTAACACTGGTTCCCTGTCCATCTTAGAAGTGCCGTCTAGTTCAGTTTGTTTTTACTGTATAGTTTCATCCAATAATTAATCACTGTTTTTTACTGTACCTTCATCCCTGCTTACCATCACCTCTACCCTGCCTAAGTCGCCTCAAAGTCTTTTCTGCTTCTGTCACTTCACATGCATCCCGTTGACTTCACCCTTCAGTTCTTCTGCCCTCTTCTCAATCCTTGAACATCAACCCCCCCTCTCTCTCTCTCTCTCTCTCTCTCTCTCTCTCTCTCTCTCTCTCTCTCTCTGTCTGTCTCTCTCTCTCTCTCTCTCTCTCTCTCTCTCTCTCTCTCTCTCTCTCTCTCTCTCTCTCTCTCTCCATATTCCTAGTTACAGCAATTTTTTATTTTCTTATTTATCGTCAACTGTCCATCCAACTTAATATGCATCTCTAACCTTCTGTTCACTCGCCAACCTCCAGCAAATAGTTCGGTCCACTCTATTTGCATCTATAAATCCACCACAATCCCACTAATCCAAAGCAAGCACAAGCCATTATATAGTTTCAGTGGATGCTTTATTTACAAAAGCGTTAGAAGGGTGCATTACCCTTAACAAGGGAAATGCTTCATGCCATAAGTTTTATTTTGATGTACGTCTAGCTTCGATCCTCAAGGTTTTCTGTACCCAAACAACCCTCAAAGTAGCTATATAAAACACAACGCTACAGTATTCAGAAGCTGTTGGCAAGAAAACACATGTCTTCATTTTTTCACTGTCTTCTTCTTCTTCTTGCTTTTCTTCTTCCTCTTCTTCTTCTTCTTTCTTCTATTTGCCTAGCTCTAAAAGGGTATAAACAATATATTTTTTTTTCTTTTTTCCACACAGATTTCATTCCCATTGGTCATGATACGAGATAGATATTGTCCAAAAAAAAAAAAAAAAAATACTGATCATGAGTCGAAAATAAATAGATTAACCTTTCACAGCTTTGATCCGACTTTGTTCAGATACCTTGTAAATTTAATCGGTCAGTAAATGGTCAAGTTATTTCATTATGGCATAAACTGGCAGGAAGTTAGGATAAATTTCGGTCGTTTAACTCCAAATGTTTGTATTCGATTTGAATCAATCTTTGCAGAAGGATTAAAGATCAACGATTTATGAAGATTTGCCCAAAGGTTAAGGCCAAAGGGTAAGGTCTACTAAAGTTCTTTAAATTCAGTTTGAACCAAACATAGTGAAGTGGTTAAGCGTCACATAAGGATAAAGTATTTAAAGTTTCAGAATAATCGGTCAAATGTCAAGGTCACATGGCAATATATAAAATTTTGTCTTCTATCGTCTGTAGGACGCGGGTGTTGCATCCCTTAGTGTTATCATTTCCAAGCAATGTATTCAGCTGTGACAGACCACTCGAACGGGAAGGGGCTAGACACAAATTCATTAATCCCTTCACTACTTCGGTGCTCTTCTGAGTTAAATATCTTACAAATATCTTCGTAACTTTCTAACACAGTGTCTGACGAAAATAATATAACAAGCATTAAAATAATATTTAAAAGAAAATGTATAAATATGCATGAATGACACAGAACAGAAATAAACACAGGAACGAGGTCAAGGCGGGAAAAAGTCATGCAACTCCATTCTACATTTAACTTTTACTCCAGTAAGTGCCATTATGTTCTGACAGCAACCATATATGCCCCCTCCCCCCAATAAAATAAAATAAAATCAGTACAGTGATTATAGTGTAACTGTCATACAAACATGCATTCGATATAGTATGTAAAAAGAGTAATGATAGGGTCACATGTCCTTATGGTTCTTTGGCACCATGATATCCTTACATCCTCATACATTTTATAAAATGTAATATTTATACACGTATGCCCTGCCCATTCAATTCTACCCCTTTATATTTACATTATAATTCGCAGCCATCGATCTCCGTTCTTTTATTCTCAGTTCAGAACCATTGCTGCTTATTTAGAAGTCATTCATCCTCACTTTGGGTCCCTCTTCCTACATACTTCCATCTCCACCTCCAAGCAGTGTCAAATGAAAAGTTCCCATAATCCTAAACGTGGCTCACACCTACTCTGACCCTATTTTATATCGCAGTGTTATTCAGTGAGCTGAGTTGATTGCTGACGTATCGATGAGTGGCGCGATAAGAAGTTGAGAGAGAGAGAGAGAGAGAGACAGACAGACAGACAGAGACAGAGAGACAGAGTGAATGACTGACATGGGGATTGACGGAGAGGCAGACAGACAGACAGACAGGTAGACAGACAGGCAGACAGATTGGCAGACAGGCTGTCAGACAGACTGTTAAACAGACAGACAGACAATCAGACAGAGAAGAATGGTGAGAGTAAGTCAGGGGGAAAGAGTAAACTGATTCACTTCCAGTATATTTAACGTTCTACTCTGGCTGGACCCAGATGACTTTATTCATCTTATCTGACCCCTATGACTGAAGAGATTCACATGGAAAAAACTAGACCTTGTGAGAGAATAGAAAAGGGATGTATATATGAATTTACATAGCAGAACAAACACTCTGGTGAAAGGAAGGAGTAGTAGGGGTAAATGTGAACGACAGGAAACACCCAGTAAACTGAAACAAGGATGAAACAGCCGTCTCTCATTCACCTTACATACGCTACCTCCCTTTCCCACAGCACACCACTGTTTCGTTTCCCTTCTACATGCCCTCCCTCCTTCCTTTTGCATATGAACACTCTCTTTACACACACTTTAGTTCCCTTCACATTACTTCTTTTCTTTGCAACATCCTCCCTTTCCAATAATACACTCTGCACTCTTTCGTTTTACATACCCCCGTTTCCCTATACAAAATCTCCCTTCACCTTTCCATTACACAATCTCCCCTCCACTTCCTTTTATACACCATCATCTTCCCTTTATACATACTCCCATCTTTTTATCTTGATACAACTCTTCTTTCTTTTATATAACTTTCCTTTCTCTATACAAATCCTCCATCCGTCTCTCTCCATTCCTTTACACTCTCCCTCCCACTCCCTCGTTCCCTTTACACTACTAACTCCCTGCTCTTTACACACTCTCTTTTACTCCCCGTCCCTCTACATACCACCCCTTATAACCTCTTTCCATTACACACCCTCATCCTCTACACTCATCCTCCTAGTACCTTCCCTTTCCCTCCCCTCCTCCATCCATACCCTCACCTCCCACACCAGCAACAGTGTACAAAAACCTGTTCTGCATTTAACACCGTTGGACACTGCAATAGCCTTCCTGTTATGGTAGGTTGGAGTCCAGGGGAGGTAGAAATATGGTTGATAGAAAAATAAGATAAAAACACGTAACCCAGAAAGGAAGAACTAGGAAAGAATTGGTACAGGTAAGTGAGAGGAAATAAGTGGAAAGTTAAAAAAAAAAAATGGAAAACGCAAACCAGAAAATAAAATAGAGGAATGAGAAGAAAGTTAAAAAAAAATTGAGGACAGAGAAGGAAAGATAAGGCGTTGCTGGTGTGGCGAAGTGGGCAGAATATGGATGATTAGTTCTGAAATGGGGGTCTCATTGCTGCACGAAAATTACATTGCTCTCTCTCTCTCTCTCTCTCTCTCTCTCTCTCTCTCTCTCTCTCTCTCTCTCTCAGAAGCAGGTTGGTGTGAGGAAGTGGAACATCAAAGCCAACAATAGTGTTCCGGTTAATGGTCAATGAACCAGGTGCCACCAAACCAGAATACCCAAATGCTGACCAATGGGAGAAGAGGGTGAGCTGGAGGAAAGGAAGGATGAAGAGAAGGTGGCGATGTGGATGAAGGGAATAAATAGTGAGTGAAGATGAGAGGGAGAGAAGGACTAGAAGGGAAAGAAATTTTGACGAAAGAGACGTAAAAACATACTAGGCAAGTGAAGGAGTAAACGAACAGATGATAATGAAGTCAAGCAGTGATTATATCAGAAATAACAAAAAAAATATGACTCCTGAGAAAGGCAAGATGATGAAAGGAAAGTGAGAAAATTAGAAGATGAGAGACTGCGGATGTACGAGAATTTGCAGAAGTTATAAAGGAATATCGGGCTGCGTTGTCGTGTACATCATTCTTTCAACTTAGTAAATGTGCTCATGGAATAGGATAATAAAACCAAACTAGAAGAATGGAAGTTTGTGTCAGAGGAGAGAAATGATTTATAATGGATTTGATAAACAAGAAAAGCTTGGTGTGAGGAAGGAAAAGTGTGACAGAGCTTACAAGGAGACTAGATGTGGACTGTAGGATGGCGAAATGTAAACAAGAGGAAGGAAAAGAAAGAAGTGAAGGAGCGAGAAATAAGACTGTGAACATTTGAATGTCAGGAGCTGAAGCAAATACAAAAACAAAATATAATAAGAAAAGAAATATATAGAAACATGGTGAGGAATATGGGTACAAGTAGGAGGACGACAAAAAAAAATGCATAGAGGTGTGAAAGAATGCAGGTCAACTTAGGTACAATCAAAAGGGAAGAAGGAGACAATGTGTAAGTGCAAAAGAAGAAAGGAATTTTGGAAGATAATGACGGAATTGAAAGGAGGACAATGTGGGGGTAAAAAAAAAAAAAGTAGAAGAACAATAAAGACATTGAAAACACACACACACACACACACACACACACACACACAAGAGAGAGAGAGAGAGCGAGAGAGAGAGGTGGTGCGTCGATAAGCAGGTGACGCAGACTACGGCAACACGATCGTTCCCATTATTGAAAAAATAGGAAAGTAAAACGCAGCCTTCTCCCTCCATTATCATGACTCCAATAAATCAGCTGCACAGGAAAACAGGTAGAAGCAACATCATGGACACTGGAAAGTATGAACAACAATCATAAAAGTTGGGTACACGGCACTTAACTACTAAAAGCAAGTAGTTAATAGAAAGTGATACTCTGTGCATACATTTTAGAGCAGATGCGTTGAAGTTCTTTCAGTGAATCCGCGTATTTTATCTTTTTCCTTGGTTGTTTTATTGTACTCTTGAGAAAAATTTAGAACATCTAAAACTGTCTCTCTTACATCTTTTCAGCATGAATTATGTGTCAGCTAATTTACCCCAGCATATATTTAAAACGTGAATTCCGTGTGTGACTTGATATTAGGAAAATCTAACAATATAATCATTGTTTAGGTGATATATTCCGTGCATTTCAAAATCTATGTATTTATTGAATTCCTGCATTACGTGTCTTTGCATCTTCATCAAAAATACATTTATATTCCTGAAACACATCAATAATAATAAAGGTATACAATTGACCGTCCTTGGTGAGGGCACCCACCATCCGCTGATTAGACGTCGTGCTACCTTTAGATGGCCCTGCTTTGTGTAACATGTCAAATGGCTTCAAGTAATCCAGAACACATTTAGTATGGAGGTGAGTGTTAAATATTTAACTAAATGATGTTTAATGGTGTAATGGATTAAGGCACACCAAACGGACGGGTTCCTTTGACAGCGTATATCCAAGGGAAGGGTGAGGTTCATTGCTCACATAATACCACCCAGAGACAAGTAACAGGTCACTCTCCCCTTCAGTATTTGGGCAACTTTACTTGATACCGGGCCCCTACTCGCCTGAAATGGAAATAGAGCTAACTGGTTGGCATTTTAAAATTTATTATTATTGCTGTTTTTATTATTATTATTATTATCATTATTATTATTATTATTATTATTATTAGTAGTAGTAGTAGTACTACTACTACTACTACTACTACTACTGCTACTACTACTACTACTACTACTGCTACTACTACTACTACTACTACTACTACTACTATTACTCTCGATTGCCACATAGTACCATAGGTCTTTGTATCCATTATTAGTCTCCACCTACTTCATAGATGGAGACTACTGTTTTTGCTGGTATTACTGTATTATTATTCCAGCCTCAGAGTCTCATGACGATTCCAGGAGACCCGGAGACTGTGCAAGGAACTGAAGGGCCCAGGTTATGTGTCCTGGCATGGGCTGTTGCTGAGAGAAAAAATTCCAAATCTCCCAAATGGGGTCAAGGTCATTGTAAGAAATGCAAAATTTCGGGTTCAGAGTCTCGCAATGTTTCCAGGAAAACCGGAGACCAGGCAAGAAATCTGAAGGTCCCACGTTATATGCCCTGGGACGGGCCATTGCAGATAGAAAAAAATCCAAATCTGCCAAATGGGGTCAAGGTCATCCCAAGGAATGTAAAATTTGACTTTTGACATTGTTTTGAACTTGGACCAATTTCCACTAAATTACTACAGAATGCACCATACTATGACCTATTAACACGACTGAGGTGTCCTGTTCATGTCTTAGTGATCGTTCGTCAAGGACCTCCATCTGGAATAGCAAGTGCAGACTAGTGACTGTACACAGGACAGTAACAGAGTTCTAGTTATTCTCCACCTATGTAATAGATGGAGACTATTGTTTTTGCTGGTATTACTGTAGTATTATTCCAGCCTCAGAGTCTCGCGACGATTTCATGAGAACCGGAGACTGCATAAGGAATTTTAAGGGCCCAGGCTATGTGTCCTGGCATGGGCCATTGTTGATAGAACAACATTCCAAATCCTTTAAGTGCAATGGAAGGGCATGTCAGAATGTGTCACATCAGTATTTTGTTGTGAATGAGATAAGCTCGTCTTGTCTGCTGGAGATTTCAGTGGGACCTACACAAGCAATCTGAACTGCCCAGGTTATTTGTCCTGGAATGGGCCACTGGTGATAGAAAAAATCCAAATCTACCTAATGAGACTAACGTCATTGTAGGAAACAGTAGGTGGAAACTATTGACTCTTCACAAGACAGTTACGGAGTTTTAGTTATTATTTCTGTTATTAATCTCCACCAATTACATAGGTGGAGACTGTTATTTTCGCTGGTATTATTATTATTTCCTCCTCAGAGTCTCGCAACGATTCCAGGAGAACCAGAGACTGTGCAAGGAATCTGAAGGGCCAGATTAATGTGTCCTGGCATGGATCATTGCTGATAAAAAAAAAAAAAAATCTAAACCTACCCAGTGGAGTCAAAGTCACTGTAAGAAACAGTAGGTAGAGCCTAGTGACTGTCTGTAGGACAGTTACAGAGTTTTAGTGATTATTATTATTATTATTATTATTATTATTATTATTATTATTACTATTAAGGTTTACCATGTACATC
This sequence comes from Coenobita brevimanus, assembly GCF_032717465.1. Lineage (NCBI taxonomy): Eukaryota > Metazoa > Arthropoda > Malacostraca > Decapoda > Coenobitidae > Coenobita > Coenobita brevimanus. The sequence goes on along the minus strand of NC_137057.1, from coordinate 20,701,691 downwards.
GCGAAGCTTATTCTTTTGGTAAATATAATTAATTTTCTTTGCATTTTTATTTCTTAGATCTTGATATTATACAGGAAGGTACCCCAGGGTAACCCAAGTACCTACTTGTGCCAACTGTTAATGACCTTGACCTATTTTTGGCCATCTACTTATTTTTGGTGCAAAAATTTAATATTTCAAATTGAAATATCTCAAAACTAATTGACATAAGCTATTTGGTTGATAATCCTATGAAAAAAGAGGTAGTTGTGAATTTTGTCTAAATATTTCTCCATTTAGCCCCGTGGAAAGTACCAAATTCAAATCTGCTCAGTGTTTTCTTTGTAACACGTTTTAGGGAAAACCAGAAAAGCTGTAAAGCTGTGACTTTACAGAATTATAGCTGCGGTACCTCTCATTACCTGAAAGGAGTATAGTTACAGTTAAACATACAGTTAGCAAATTAAAATTGTGCAGATATCTAGGTTGTGTTCATATGAAGTTTTAGGCAGTGAACACTGAAGCAGCATTTGCATAACTATAAAGACAACCAGTACCATCAATAGTTTTGGCGAAGCTTACTTGTTGTGGCTACACATTAAGTAATTAGGTAACTAGTTAAGCTTCGTCATATAAATGGCGAAGCTTATTGTTTTCGTATTATTATTATTATTATTATTATTATTATTATTATTTTATTATCATCATCATCGCAATCAACATCATCATCATCATCATCCGGACCTCCTTTCCCACCCTAGGGCAGGGTGAGGAGTAGCAATGTCCAGACAGCTCAAATTTGCCCAATCCAGTGGGCCATGCTTCCATTCATTCATCACTGAAGCCTCCGGAATCCTGGCTCTATCAGATTCGCCAAAAACATTCATCACGTTCTGTAGCTTCACAAAAACGTATCCGACTGAGTCAGTCCGGACGCTGTCATGTTAAAAAGGGGTTCCAAATCACTGATCATGCACTTCTCACAATATTCATCCAGCCAGCTCGATCTCTTGTCAGTTCCCTAGCTACACCCACTTCCAAACCTCTCTCCCTCACACACTTATCCACCACATCTCCGCACCTTCTTGGCCTACCTCACTTCCTCCCTCCTTCAGATTGACTCAGATATACTTCTTTCATCACTCTATTGTTATTCATTTTCTCCAAATGACCATACCATCTCAGTACACTTTTTTCGATTCTGGTGTCCACAGACTTCCTTACTCAGCATCTTTCACAAATCACATTATTTCGTATCCTATCTACTCTTTGTATTCCACATACATTCCTCAGCAGCTTCATTTCAACTGTTCTCACTCTTGACTTTTCATTTTCATGCTACTCCATAGTCTCACATCCATATGTTAAAGTTGGCACTAACACTCTTTCATGTAAGCCTTTTGCAGCTCCAACACGCAAGCCTCTGTTTCTTATCAAGGCCTTCATTGCACCAATTACTTTCCTTCCTTGTGTCACTCTACTTTCCACTTCTTTTGCACATTTTCCACTCTTTTTTATCACTGTTCCCAGGTATTTGAACTCTCCCACCTATTCCAGTCTCTCTCCATTCACTGTAACATCGCACTGGAGTCACTTTCTCTCTCAATAACCATCACTTTACTCTTTTCTGCATTTACTGTCAAGGCACGACGCTCACATCAGCAAAACTCTGCACTAGTCTACCAAGTTCTTGTCCGGTATTTGAAAGTAGTACTGCATCATCAGCATACAACAAATTTGAGATTATCCATCACCATTCACTACCAACACCATCCCCCTCTCAATTACTCGTGTTTTTAATTCTCTCATCACCCTATTCATATATATATGTTGAACAACCATGGGGACATCACACAACTTTGTCGCACGCATCCACATAGGTGCCCATTAGCCCTTACACATGCTTCACTACCATCATAAAAACTCTTGACGGCACCTAGCAGCTTATCGTCTACACCGTACATGCGCAAAACTTTCCACAGTCCTTCTCTGTCCACTTTGTCGTATGCTTTTTCCAGATCCATGAATGCCATAAGCACTTTATGGTCCTTCTCACAAGCTTTCCCCGCTATCAGTTTCACTGCAGAGATTTGATCCACATATATTCTGCCACTCGTAAAGCCACCCTGTTCATCACTCAGTAGGACGTCTGATATCTCGCTTACTTTCTCTATAATACTGTAATTCTTCCACATACCATCCCTACTACACTGAATAAACTTATGCCACGATAATTCTTGCATTCATCTCGTTCATCTTTATGTTTGTACAGTGGTACTGTCATAGCCTTTTTCCACTCTGCTGGCACAGTTTCACTCATCAATGCCTTCTTACATATATCCAACATGCAATTCATTCCGCTCTCTCCACCACACTTAATCATCTCTGCATACACCTCATCAACCCCAGCTGCTTTCCCATTTTATTACTATTATTATTATTATTATTATTATTATTATTATTATTATTATTATTACTATTATTAGTAAAAACAACAACAGCAATCCATGACAGGAACGTTCCATTAACTACACATTTCAGTATCACTCTCCACTACAGTCACGTTCTTCACCACACCACACCACCACATCACCCAGCACACCAGCACCACCAACACCTCTCCCTCACACCTCGATTTCGTCTCACCAGTGGCGTGAAATTCAATGACCATTTTCTCCACTGAACCGTAAGGCAACTTTAAGACTTAGCAGAGAGAGAGAGAGAGAGAGAGAGAGAGAGAGAGAGAGAGAGAGGACAAAAACCGAAGTGGCGGTTACACTGTACATAATTATACAAACTGGATCCATCTATCTATCTATCTGTCTATACAAAAGAGCCGCGTTCTTTGTTTGTTTGTTTGTCCCTCAGTAAGGTCGGAGACCCCCAGACCCATATATATTCTGAATTAGGGCGACCCAAGGATGGTTTTAGGCGGGTCAAAATTCATGTCTGGGCCTTTTTGGCCTGGGCAAGGCCAGGTACCCCTGCAGTCCAATTTTTGGCATGGGGACTCACATGACCTCCAGTTCGGACATAAACTATGTGAGGTTGACCTCCGACGTCACTTGAGGTCATCGTCGTTGTTCATTTGATGTCATGGTCAGAGATCTTTTGCGGTCACCGGTAATACTGTTGTAAATAAGTGCGCTCAAGAACTCTGCGTTAGTCTGCGGAAGCTGAATAGAAAGTTCCTGAAACTCTTGTAATCCCTGTTCAGAAGCATAAGAGGTATGTGGTCTTTCTGTAGTAGAAAGAAAGACTGAACCAGAACAAATAGGATTACAGTGATCGCCTGTTTGGCCTGGCAACGCCAGGCAACCCTGCTAGTATGTAAATAGTGAGCCGCGTTGTTTGTTTGTTTGTCTTTCGCTCACGCCTAAACCAAGGGCCAGAGACCCCCAGACCCATATATATTCTGAATCAGGGTGACCCAAGGATGGTTTTAGGGATTTCAAAATTCAGATCTTGATCATCTGAAGTCACCAGCAGCGTTCGCCTTTTTGTCCCGAACAACCCCATGTACCCCCGCAGCACAATTTTTGGCATGGAAACTCACATGACCAGTTCGGACATAGGCTGTGTGAGATTGACTTCCGAGGTCATTTGTGGTCACCAGTTGGAGGTCATTTGAGGTCACCTGTAATAGTAAGCAAGTGCGCACAAATACTGTACGTTAGTCAGCGAAAGTTGAAATAAAATGTTCCTGGATCTCTTATAATCCCTCTTCAAAAGCCCAAGAGGTACATGGTCTTTGTGGAATAGAAAAAAAGATTGAACTAGAACAAATTGGATTAGTGTTCACCTTTTTGGCCCGGCAACGCCGGGTGCACCTGCTAGTGTGTGTATAATTATACTGTGTGTGTATATAGATAGATAGATAGATAGATAGATTAATAGATTATACACACACACACACACACACACACACACACACACACACACACACACATATATATATATATATATATATATATATATATATATATATATATATATATATATATATATGTCCGTTATTTTCCTAACACTCTCTTTTCTTCACTATACCTTGCAGTGTTATGTCTGAAACACAGCTTCACAAATTAATCACAATGAGGGAAAGAAAAGAACTCTGCGGATCTTGGGGTGTCAATCTACCAGGTAACCACTGAGCCAAGTGGAGCATTAGCTACGCTAGTATTTACATAGCTCCTACACAACTATCCTTCCTTAAAGTGATCAACTAACTTACGTTAATGTTGAACACTCGCAGTCCAGGGTGGCACTGTAACATTGGAAATTATGCTAGAATTTCTTTCCTGGTCAGCACTGGACCTACTACCTCTTCCAGGGATGCAATGATGCGCTTTGCCATGACAAGCATCAAGTCAAGTCCAATACCACTGTCAACCACGGTAATGCCAAAAGGGAAATCTACCATATAATCAGTCAAGTGAATGGTGTCAAACCTGGGCCCTGAGAGATGTCAATCACCCACGTAATCATACATCCAAGTAATCCATATGATATCCACGTTACACTGCATTTTTATAGCTCATTACACCACGCCTTTATAAATCTCCTTTAGGTCTTTTCAGTAAGTCTCTCTCTCTCTCTCACTCTCACTCCTTCTTCTTCATTTTCTTTTTCTTCCTGGTTTTCTGTCTTTATCTAGGACTGATAGAAGAGCATTGTCAGTTTTAACCTTCCCGATACCAAACAGACGCGATGGACCAACAGGTATGTTGCTGCTGCTTTCCTTTGTACTCCTTCGTATTTCATCTTCTCTTTACTTCATTCTTTTAGCCCTTCGCTCCCCCTGTTTGCTTCATTTTTTCCCTTCCATACAGTTGATGTGTCCCTGGAATAATGTTTCATATTTTTTCTCTTTTGTACATCCAATTCCCTTATTCTCGTCTCCACTACGTTGGTTATCTTACTTTATCATCGCCTGCGTCTCAACACACCATAAATGGGAGCGCAGAACAACTTAATTGCCTCGCCCGGACGTAGTCCGACGAGGTACTGTTTTTGGTCGAGTTTGTTTGATGGTTTGTTTGTTACAAACATAAAGGAAAAACGACTGAATAAAATTACATGAAACTTTCAGGATATGTGGGCAATGGTCCCAAAAGAAAGTGATTAACTTTTGGAGGTAATCGAGTTATCCCGAAACGTCAAAATCAAGGTCACGGATGTTCAGAGGGCTTTAATTTGAAAACTGTTGAAAATAGAGATGTTTATAATTATGAACATACAAGAACTCGTAATATGGGCTTTCATTTGGTACAAAGACCTTTGACCTTGAGTGACCTTGAAAGGTCAAACTCAAAGTTATGGATATTCAGGGGACTGTAACTCAAAACTAGTTGAAGATAGAGATAATTACCATTATGAACATATAGGAAATCTCATATGGGTTTTTAGTTGGTACCTTGACCTTTGACTGTACAGGGATGTTACTTTGAAAGGTCAGACTCAAGGTCACGGATATTCAGGGGGCTATAAATCGAAACTCGTTGAAGATAGAGATATTTACTATTACCAAGATATAGGAAGTCTTAAATGAGCTTTCATTTGTTAACATGACCTTTGACCTTGAGTGACCTTGAAAGGTCAGACGTAAGATCACGGATATTCAGAGGGAGGAACTTGAAAACATTTGCGCCTTTACCTTAGACTTTAACCCATTAACTCCCTGAGTTCCTGTGTGAGGGATTTTGCTGGAATGGTACTAAGCGTACTGCCCTCCGCCTATCGGCTCATAGTCGAGAAGTTTATAGGTCTCAATCCCGGATTTCCCTGCTTGATTAACTTTTGAAAATGCCCAGTTCTGTCCTATATTGAGGATGCTGGAAACAAATGGGTTAATTGTGCACTAACACTAAATGGCAGAAATGAGTCAGTATTTAACAGCAGTAATATAACTGCTGTCGGGCGAGGTTTGTTGTGCCTGGCACCACTTGTCTTGTTGATGTAGCTGGAAAAGACGTTGATATGAACCTTCACTGCACTCGACCTACAAATCCTACAGCACCCTACTTTCACACTGCCTACTCTCATGGCCGCTCCCCATCTCAACACAATTAGGCTACAACTCATATCACACATTTTTTTCGGTGTCCACGCCAACACTTTCAATTTTGCGTGCATACTTTGATGTAATTCTTTAATGCTCTTAAACTGCTAATCCTACAACACCAGATTCTCACAGAATATACTTTCCCGTCGCAGTCCCACCACCAACATTTCAGCTCAGACCACTAACTGACTTACTCACCGCGCCAATTTCATTACCCTCTTTGCCGGTGTCGTGGCGCAACGTAAGTCATCTGGTCGGCAAATGTGCTTCCATTCCTTCCCCCTTTCCGTCTTTCACCCTCCGTTTTTCATTCTCTCCGGTTTTTGTCCATCATTTATACCTCTCCCCCCCCCCCCTCCTTCTGCATCCTCTCTGTTCCATTTTCACTGCACTCGTTCTCACTGCTATCCTTTGCTTTGTCCATTCCTTTCTGATGACTTTCCTTTACAGTCACTTCTGCCTTTTTTGTCATATTTGTGTCCTTTTTGTTCTGCTCCTCCTTTCCCGTTTCTGTTTTGTACATTTCTTGACATTCCCATTCACTTTTTGTACTCTTAATTTCGAATCGCTTCCCCACGTTCTCCCTCTCATAACTCTTTATCTCTCTGTTTTTCTATATATCACTCTTTTTATTGTTTTCTTTCACTTCGCTTCTCATCTGTTCGTCTATTCTTCATTTCACCCTTTCCTTCCTCTTTTCATTTTATTCTTACTCACTTCAGTTCTTGGAGATTCGCATGCCCCAACCATTCTCGTGTCATTATTTCTACTGTTCTTCTCTCCCATCGCAACAGTTTTTCCCAATCCCTTCTTTCCTTCATTCCTTTTGTTCTTATGTCATCCATATTTTCCTTCATACACCTGTGTTCGTCTGTTCCACATTGAGAGTCATTCCTTTTCCTTCCTTTTGCTACCTCACATGTCTGCCCCATGTAACCACCCGTCTTCCTCTTCCAGCCACGCTTCTCATCAAATATCCTTTCTTTTCTTCCTCTGTCTTCCCCTACAGTGTTTTCTTGTCATTCCCTTCACCTACCCCTCTCTTCCTTCTCTTATTATTTCACTTCCTTCCTAGTCGTCCATCCATCCTTTTCCTCCTGTTCAGATGCTATTCATTTCACCCTTCTTTTTGTATTTTTTCATGTTCCCTAATCCGACCTTAGCTCTCATCCAGATTGTCATAATCTTTCCAATCCTTGTAACACTCAGCTGTTAATTCACATTTTTTTTTTTTTTTTTAGGTGACGCAGTATGACAAAGAAATTCTGCTAAAAAGGAGGTCACGAGAACTTTCTCTCCCAAAGACATACCGGTAGTATCCTCCTTCGCCTCTGATCTAACTGACGATACATCATATCAGTTTTTCCTTTCGTTATCAGGTCCACGAACAACGCGGCACGTGGAAGTAGCCTGCCTTAATAGGTATGTGCAGTACTGACAGTAGTGGTGAATACTTGACCAACATTTGTTTTTCGCTTCAGTTGATCTATCTGGTTCCACATCCATTCATAATCAGTTTATGCGACCTCGTTTTGATCAGACGTAATATGTAGCCTACAGTATGGCTGCCAGCTGAGCCCCTCCACCATGACTAGACACTTTGATGTGTCATGTCATCAGTACTTCCTACTGAACTTTCCCGTGAGAGAACAAGATGAGTATAGTTTTGTCTTTTATGCCTGTTTACCATTTATCTTTATCTAGACATTAGTCTGAAAAATGAGTCCATCTGCTTGTTGACTAATGGATGGAGGGATGTCTAGCTGCTAGACATGGTAAATGTCTAGCATGATTCGTGCTGACACTGGATGACAAGACAGGGATTGCTACCAATCGGTTAGAAGTGCAAAACTATGGTAGATAACAATGATGAGAGTTCGGTTACTATATTCATGTTCCAGTTTCCAGATGAGATGCAATATGAACTTAGAACGCCTGAAAACTCTAATTAAACGTAAGGTGGAGTTTTATGATCAGGGATCTTGGGCAAAGGAGATATTACTTTCCTGGGAGTATGATACAAAATATGATAAAGACTACTAATGATGTAGTCACAAATACCTCAGAAGAATAAGCGTTAGTTGTAGATAAAAACAATATGAGTCTATTTCCTGTTCTTTCGAAGTACAAGGACTTCCTTAGCAAGTTTAGGGACAGCTGGCTAAGTCAGTTATCTGTGGTTATTTCCTTGGTTTAATATTAGCAACGTTATTATCTAGCAGTTAGTTGTGGTGTAGTAATAGTATAGATGTAGTTAGCTGTAGTGTAGTATTAGTGTAGTAGTAATTTGTAGTGTAGTAATAGTGTAGTAGCAATTTGTATTGTTGTAATAGTGTAGTAGTAATTTGTAGTGTAGTAGTAATTTGTAGTGTTGTAATAGTGTAGTAGTAATTTGTAGTGTAGTAATAGTGTAGTAGTAATTTGTAGTGTAGTAATAGTGTAGTAGTAATTTGTAGTGTAGTAATAGTGTAGTAGTAATTTGTAGTGTGGTAATAGTGTAGTAGTAATTTGTAGTGTAGTAATAGTGTAGTAGTAATTTGTTGTGCGGTAACAGTGTAGTAGTAACTTGTAGTGTGGTAATAGTGTAGTAGTAATTTGTAGTGCGGTAACAGTGTAGTAGTAACTTGTAGTGCGGTAATAGTGTAGTAGTAATCTGTAGTGTAGTAATAGTGTAGTACATAAGTTGTCGTGTAGTAATAGTGTAGTAGTAATTTGTAGTGTAGTAATAGTGAAGTAGTAATTTGTAGTGTGGTAATAGTGCAATAGCAGTTAGAAGTAGTAACAGTAGTAGTAGTAGTAGTAGTAGTAGTAGTAGTAGCCGTAGTAATCACATGTTATTAGGCACGATACAGAGGAGGACAAACATCACAATCTCCCTAATAAAACACGTGAACACATCTTTGACTTATGAAACCAAACAGTGCCATAATATGCTGTAATGGTAGTGATATAGTAATACAGACTAAATTAATGTTTGGCAGCAACCCAACCTTCTGTCATAGCAACAGATACTGCATTGCGTCAACACAAGCTGTTGCATTGTTTGGCCTCCTCTGTATTGTGCCTAATAACTTGTGATTATTATTTTTATCATCATCATCATCATCATCGTCACCATCATCATGATCATCATCATTTATCATCATCATCATCGTTATCATTATCATTATTATCATTATCATCATTATTATTATTTTGACACCTGCAAAGCAAGATGGTAACAGTTTTGTCAGGTCGTCATATACCGATGCAAGACACCAGGCCTCCGTTTATGTCCAGTCGTTCGTTTGTTTGTCCACCAACTCTTCCTAAGCTATTTGATCGATGTCAGTGAAACGTCACGTGTGTATTCTAGTCGCTTGTAGGCATGTCGTGCACTATGTTATTTTTCCCAAACAGCTGTAGTGATCCCACAAAGGACTACAATGGGTTGTATTACCATGGCGAAGTGGCGTACGGAGGGTTCAGTGGTAATGATAAGAACGGTCCGTGGTAGGTTCTGTGGTTAATATATCAGTGCTCCTTAATATGGGCACGTTTGGGTCTGCAGTTTTTATGTAATGTTAGGAACACTAGACATCTGTGTTGTTGTTATTATTATAATTATAATTATTAATGCATACCACGTATATTCACCGGTAAAGGGTGAACAACAGGCCTGGTGGCCCAGGGATGAGGGGAGGGGTATTGTGCTGTCGGAGTGGGGCAGGAGTATGGTCGGTGGCGGCTGGGAGTGAGGGGGGGTGCAGCTGAGGCAACAGTGGGGGGTAAGTGACGAGTTGTCGACGGTGGGACAGGGAAAATGTGGTTGGCAGATACACAGACATAAGGACAATCATGTGTTTTATTATACAGATTTATAGTGGATTAGTTGCAGGGGTAGCAGCAGAAATATTGTGAGGGAAATTTTAGATACAGTCAGCGGGAAAAGGGGAGGTTAGTAGTGGTAGTGGCAATAATGGTAGTAACAGATTCAGCAGTCTTGTGCTAATGTTGTTTGTGTGGGAGTAATGATGTGATGAATAATGTAATACTGCTGGGGTAATAGGACCCGACAACTAGAAACTACCTAATGACTATGACGGCATGCAGTAAGAGGATACCGGGAAGTAAGAGTAATAGAAGAGGCAAAGACTGAAGGAAAATAATGCACCTATGAGGTGAAGCAACAGATAAGGCCTGGATAGCGAGGCTGAGCAGGATGCCACAGCTGTATCTTCGTTGTCTCATAATATTCTGTGTTGTTTACATTTAATTTCATTTGGTTATAATTAATTATTGGTGACTGTTGGTGAATGCTCTCCTCTGCCCATCACAGTGTGGTTTATTCGTCCACATAAAATAATTTTAACTTTTATAACCATCCGCACAGCTGCTGTGGGAGTCAGCGTTTAATCAACAATCATTTTATCTTATTACTATCTACACACCAGGAATTACATATTCACAAAAATTATCACTGCAGTGGTAACGACCAGTCGCAGCTTATATGCAACTGGCTCGGTACTTTATTTGTATGATGAGGATCCGAAACAGATGGGTTGTGTCTTGACCAGTTTCATAGGACTCCATGATAACATACTGTAGTAGTCTATGTTATATTATATGCTATGTACGTTACAAATCTATTAATATTTTGCAGGTGAATAGCATTGAAATGTTTCGTATCCAGTTTCATTCAGTTTCTCACCATTTGCCTCGAAGCTCCGTACCAAACTACCGCTCACAGTTGTCCGTTCGCCGGCCCTCTCTCTAACCCTGACTTCCACTTTCTTACACCGACGGGGGTACAGGAACTTTGGTGTGTGGCTGAACCTTTACCTTGTTACCGTGTTCTCTCAAGCCATGCTCGAAAGAAAAAGTTTTCTATGGGAGGGGTAGCTATTTCAAACCATTCACATCTGGTTAGATATTTATTTGGTACGAATTTATATGTAGTGCAAGAGTATATTGGTTTTCATATAATAATATAGGTGATATAAGCGTTGTTCATTCACTAAAAACATCAACATATGGCACCTTCTTTTACGATGTTACCGCGTCATTACTTCTGCTTGTTTCTTCCTCTGGCTTATTTCTTTCCTTGTCCTCCTCTTCAGGAATCGCTTTCGCCTTGAATTTCGTCATTGGAGAAACCGTGGTGCGACATGTCTTTACTGGCCAGGTCACTGCTAACAGGTGAGTTGCCGAGAAAATGACATGCAGGGGGGGAGGGGGGTCAGGTGCGGCCAGGCATTATCAACACCTGGCGTTGGGTAGAGGAAGGTTTCCCACATATGCCTACCAAAAATCACCCGTGAAACTTCAAAAATGTGCAAATGACGGACCTCGCAATTGCAAAATGTATGGATACGTCATCAGGTGTCACCGTGATAAAAAGGTGGTGATGTATCCATACGTCGTCGGGACGCCTCAGGTTAAGGGGGACAGCCCCCCTTACCAAATTAAACTTTCTCAGAATTGGTGAAAGAAGAGGAGGAATGGTTTTGATATCCTTTCTCAATTTGTACAATGCATTCTCATCCATAATGCGATACTTGGGGAGCATGATACACCCCGATGATCCTTAAGGGAGTCAGCCCACTCCCAAAAACAACAAGCATCAGAGATAGCAGAATATCTGAATAAAGCTTCTACAATTGGTTCGTCTGGTTGTTCCAAAGGTTTTCAATGTACTCAAGTTTCCAATCAGGATTTTTACCGGGGCCAGCCTCCCTCACCAAATTTAACATTCTCAGAAATAGTGAAAGGAGGCCAAGTATGGCTTAGATAACTTACTACATACAGTGGCATCTCATTCTTAATGCAATGTTGATGGAGTGTGATGCCCCCAGTGATTCATAGAGCGGTCAGCCTCCTCCAAAAAAATATTAATAACACTATGTAACAAAAAAAATTTAAAAAAAATCTTTTTCTGTGTAATAAGTACTATTTCTTTATTTGTTTTGCTCCAAAACTGTGGAGAACATATATCATCATCCTAAAACTTCGCTTTTCTTAACAGGAGAATTATTTTTTTATATTTACTAATTTTCTGTAGAAAGAATGAGTGGCTTTGTCTTTCCCTTCGTGAGGAGTCAGAAGAAAACATATAAATATGAAAAGTGACACGTAACAATACTGATTACATAATGAATGAAATCATAGAAGTCTACAATCGAACATTTTTTCGCGATCTGCGATTGTATAGTAGATCACTTTCACGGACCAGCCCCCAAATGTAGTCCCCCATCATGCTCACATTATAATCTCCTTGGTATCTCCTCTCAAAGTCCATTGTCTTGATAGAAGCGTACTCCTTGCTCTTCAGAATATGCACCCATGTTGTCCTTGAATTCATCAAAATGGGAATGAGGCATATGAATCTTGAGTGACATTCTACAGCCCATGGTGCCATAGTTCTTTATGGGGTTGTCAGTCAGCTCCACATGGTCCTCATCCTTGTGATTTCCAAGCAAACCACGAACCATTGCTTTCAGGGTGTCCCAAGTCACTTTTTCCATTTTCAAAATCTTGTTGGGAAAATTCTTGCACTCCAGGATCTTAACCTGTGGACCAATGAAAATACCGGCTTGGATTTTTGCCTCCGATAGGAGGGGGAAGAAGTCTCGATGGTACTGAAATGCCGATGACCTCTTGTCCAGAGCCGTGACAAATCGTTTCATGAGGCCCAGTTTGATGTGTAAGGATGGCATCAGTACTTTTCTAGGTTCCACAAGTGGCTCCTATTTCACATTGTCAAAATATGCCTTATAAGCTTCACACATCTTGACAGATGTTTCAACAGAATATTTCTTCTTTCTCGTTTTAATAAACTGACCACAAATATAACAAAACGCAACAGTGGAATGATTAGAACCTCTAGAAGACATCTCTGAAATAATAGATACATTCATGTTTGCAATGACCGAAAAAACAAAAACAATGGTATAGAATTTAGAGTATAAAAAAATTAGCACCCTTACTGTAAAAAGCCACAATTCATCCGTAATTCGATAAAGAATTGATATATAATATAAATTTACAAGCCTTTCAACTAAGCTCTGCTCAGACTGACTTAATTTCAACTGACAGCACCCACACCCGGAAGGGTACGGTGCGTCCAGAAACTTTTCGTGTTTGTATAGTGTGCTTCAGCCAGTCACTGAGCTCAGCAAAATGATGTGCAATGCTGACATCGACACATGCAGACACATGTAAAATCATTTATGCAGTAAAGCTTTTCGTTCACCCAAGAACTCACCTCACTCTGCCTAGGTAGCCATTTTTCACGTGTTTGAAGGCATAAAAATCACTCTCCTAGTCACAAAAGAGAAGTCTGACGAGAGTAATAGCCATTTTTCATGGTTCTGAAACCGAAACTATTAGAAAATATCACCCACTACCCAGGAGAAAAAATCGTGTTACGTAGTGTAATTAGAAAGAGAAGACTGTCAACACATGGGATTCAAAGAAATCAGAGGAATGGCTGTGGAGTTGCCATGTTTTCTCTGAATGCATAGTAAGAAACTGCATATCTGCGATATTGTTGGGATTCGATGAGTTTTTAGTTTTTCAATTTCTCTCCCACTTGCATTGTTCTAATTAAGGAAATATACCAAGGGTTCTTTTGGGTGCAGTCACTAGGATGGATTTTTTTCTCACCACTCTGTCTCTCTCGTTAATGTTTTATTTTATTGTGGAAATGCACTAGATTTTTTTTTTTTTTTTTTTAGTCACTAGAGATGAAGTACAACAGAGATATTGACCTGACTCTATTCAAAGTGAGGTCGTATGCATGTCTAAGAATTCAGTTGCAAGACTACTTGTGTTTGTTCAGTGCCATGTGTGAGCAGTGTTCCGTTCAATTAGACCCTTGTAATTTAAGACGTCCAGACCTGTGCAGGCTGACCATTGCCATGAAGGGTCATTGATCAGACCTGGGTATCAGATTTATCCTTTGAACGGCGGGGAAACATTTTTTTTTTTTTCCTGAACCAGCTCCTAAGGCGCTGTTTCCTAGCTTTCTTTGCTGGATGATTTTCGGCCTGTGTAGTCTGTTTTTCATCCCGTCCTGATTTTGTCCCTTCATTTCCTTTTCATCCTGGAGCACCTCGTCCCATTGTTGGCTTCGGAATTCCCTCCCTCCACGTCCTCCTCCACTTCTAGTCCTCTTCCTCCCTCTCCAGCAGCCACTAGTCAGTTTTCTCCAAACCCTTACTCGCCTCCTTAAATTCTTCCGCCAACCGTTGAACCTCATCGTAGTCATTTTTTTGGCAACTCGGCAACAAAATTGCCTTCTATTTTCTTTCTCCTTTGCTCCCACCGATGCTTAGACTCACACTCCTCCAGTTTCTCGCCCGTAAACCAGTTCTCCGCGTCTACTTCTATAACAGGAGGAATCTCTAAAATACGAACCTTATCAGGCTAGTGAAGTGTGGGCGTGGGAGTGGGAAGAGAGACTGGGGAAGACAGCAGTGGAGGCAGCTGAGAACTGGACACCTCCTCGGGAAAGACGCATGTTGACCACTCGCTGTTCGTGGAAGAACAAGTCTCAGTGGTTTTGCATTCCTCTCATTTTGAACCACATGCTCATGACCACAAGCAGGACTGACTTAAGGAAATCCTTTATGCGGCCGAAAGCACCCGACAACTTAGCTCTGAAAGAAGACATGGTTGTGACCATGTTGGGGAAAATGAGTTGCAAATAGATGACAATGTAGAATACGATACAAAATCCACGAACGGACCAACGTTTCGACAAAGATAGAATAAATATAAAATCTTCGAACAAGTGCATATTTTTGACGCGTTGAGGTATATAAACAGTATTTATAAAGAAGCCTAAAACTTAAGGAACAATATAAAATCCACGAACGAATGAATGCTATTGACTCGTTGAGGCAAAGGAAGAGGAAATATCTGTAAAGATGAGTAAAGCTTAAGGAATCACAGGAATCCCTTCGCTAAGAATGGTAAAGAAGTCTTGGCTGACTGATAACTTGGTGCATTTTCATAGCAAGGGTGGAACTCCCTGGGCTAGTTTAGGATGGGTTAGAGCCAGGATAGTAGTGGTGATGCAGTGTGATGGTAGTGTAGTAGGATAACAGTAGTGGTAGTGTTGTAGTAGTGTAGTAGTAGTTGTAGTGTAGTAGCAGTAGTGCAGTGGTAGTTAGTAGCAATGTAGTAGTAGTGCAGATGTATTGTAGCAGCATTGTAGCAGTAGTGTAGTGATAATTAGTAACAGTGTAGTAGTAATGTAGTAGGAGTGGTTTAGTATTAGCGATGTAGTAGAAGTAGTGTAGCAGCAGTAGTAGTAGTAGTTTAGCAGTAGTGTAATACCAGACAGTAGTAGTGTAATATCAGATGTAGTGTACAGAAGTGTAGCACTAGTGCAGAAGTGATATAATACTTGTGTAGTTGTGTAGTTAGTAGTAATGTAGTAGTAGTTAGTAGCAGTGTTGTAGCACTGCAGTAGTTATGTTGTAGATGTGTAGCAGTAGTGTTGTAATAGTAGTGTAGTAGTAGCTTGTAGCGCCGTAGTGGTAGTTATTTGTAGCGTAACAATTGTGTATTTGCAATCTGTACTGAAGTAGTAATTTGTAATAGTGTAGAAATACTTTGTAGTGTAGTAATAGTGTAGTAGTAATTTGTAGTGTAGCAATAGTGTAGATGTAGTTAGCTGTAGTGTAGTAATAGTGTAGTAGTAATTTGTAGTGTAGTAATAGTGTAGTAGTAATTTGTAGTGTAGTAATAGTGCAGTAGTAATTTGTAGTGTAGTAATAGTGTAGTAGTAGATTGTAGTAATGGTGTAGTAGTAATTTGCAGTGTAGTAATAGTGTAGTAGTAATTTGTAGTGCAGTAATAGTATAGTAGTAATTTGTAGTGTAGTAATGGTGTAGTAGTAATTTGTAGTGTAGTAATAGTGTAGTAGTAATTTGTAGTGTAGTAATAGTGTAGTAGTAATTTGTAGTGTAGTAATAGTGTAGTAGTAATTTGTAGTGTAGTAATAGTGTAGTAGTAATTTGTAGTGTAGTAATAGTGTAGTAGTAATTTGTAGTGTAGTAATAGTGTAGTAGTAATTTGTAGTGTAGTAATAGTGTAGTAGTAATTTGTAGTGTAGTAATAGTGTAGTAGTAATTTGTAGTGTAGTAATAGTGCAGTAGTAATTTGTAGTGTAGTAATAGTGTAGTAGTAATTTGTAGTGTGGTAATAGAATATTGACCGTAATCTACAGGGTGGTAAACAAAACTGAAATAGTTGAAACGTGTATTATTTCTGTGTTTCTAACCCACACCCGTTTTCTTTTCTGATTTAATGATGGGGTAATGCTCTCCACCATAAGTGAAATAAAAGAGTCTGGCAAAAATGGTTTACGCAACAAAGCAGAATTCAAAATCATCCAATTCTGGTCCTCCGTCTGTTCTGCCGTGAGATCAAGGTCGATACACGAGATGCAGCTACGGACCAAATCATACTAACGATGATCTATCACAACGAGAGCAAGGATACTGTCCACAGCACACAAAGGGACAACATTGGACATACAGCATCAGTTACAGTGAAGCAAGCCAACACTGATGCCATACACAACTGAGCCATCACAGGCGCAGTGAACTCCCATTGCCGCCACTCCCCCAAACTGTACCATTTGGACTTTCCACTCTGATGTGAAAACAGTTTTGTTGGAAGCTTCGACTTCACTTACGTTGTATGGCATGATCCAATCACTAAAATCTGAAATGGAAAAGGGTGTTGGTTAAAACACAAATAAATAATGGACTTTTCAAATCCTTCCACTATAACCCCCTGTATACTTGATTAGCAGATACAGGTGGTGAAATTGGTGTGTTGTTCGCTGATAATGAAAGTAACTCAAATCAATAAGGCAAACCACATTAGGTAGTTCTAGACAACTGTGTACGACAGGCTTTTGATAGAAAGATATAGAGAAGGGCAATTACTGTTAAACCACTAACGCACAAACACAAGGCCACAAGTGATCTACTGAAACGAGATAACAAGAACGCCAAGAAAGTCAGATGAAAGTATCATTGACCTCCAGGAAGATATAATCTGAAGAACTTCAGTGTCTTGAAGAGAGAGAAATGAGGAAGGATGGGATGTGGGATTACGTTGGTTATTTCAGATCAGTTGTGGAATGCATGAGTGTCGGAACATAGATCAAGGATTTAAGCCAGTATCTAAGCACAGTTTAATACTTAATTGGACCACGTAACAATTATCAGTACTGTTCCATAAAAAGATGAATTGCTGATGACTTTTTGATGAAAACAAGTGAAAATAAAAAGAAAACGAATCACTCCAAAGCTATATTCTTTCATAAAATGTCAAAGAAATACAGCGGGAAGTGGAATGTTATTGTGTACTAGAAATCATATTAATTGTCTACAGATAAATAAACTGGATAGAAAATTACATGTATTAGCATAATTTGAATTCAACGAGGGGGAAATCTTCAGGAATATATAAATATTTTATTTTACAAACCTCCAACATAAGACGAGATAGTTTCAGATGGTGGTATCATTAGATAATAAGAGATGGGCGATGAAGTAATAATTAATGGCATGCACACCGCTTTTTGCTGACTGGCATGATTTATATGTAAATGAAGAAAAATAGTCTATTAGAGCTACTTCTGGTGCATTCTTAACCCACATAGGTAATTATGCAACTTCTAGTACAATTATATTTCACCAGGGCCATAAAACTAATTTATATCATGAATGTACGCAAGGCGTGGCCTAATCGGTAGAGGGGTTGTTTAAAGCTTTCATGGACCCAGGTTCGAATCCCCGGTGAGGTTGAGAATGTTTTAGGGATCAGCTTTTCATTACATCCTTCCTCATGAATTTGTCTGATTTTTCATAGAATTTTGTCATAACAATAAGGAAACTTGGTAAATCAAAATCGATGTTACCAATATGCATGATCTGTGTTTTGGCTAATGGTTACGACTGTGGATTTATGACCATCTTGTAGTATGATAATGTGACTGTGCTCGTGACCATTAACACGTGATTATATTTATTACCTTGACACTGTGACAAGTTAAAAAAAAAAAAAAAGTGTTTATGCTTATGAGCATGTGGAAGAGTGAACGTCCATGTAATGCTTATGACTCACTAACTTTTACTGTTTATGACCATAACAACATGATGCTGTTTATGACCATGTGGTGTTATGGCCATGTTATGGTGTTATTGACCACGTTGTGGTTTTTATGCCTATGATAACGTGATGGTGTTTACAACCATGTGGTGGTTGGTGCTTATGACGGTGACCATGTGAAGACAGATAACGATGTGGTGAGGTTTATGGTCATATATATATATATATATATATATATATATATATATATATATATATATATATATATATATATATATATATATATATATATATATTCCAGTAATCTTGACCATGTATTTGTGAACATGACCATGGATGGAGTGGGCGGTGTTTATGAATATGGTGGAGCTCATGGCTATTTTGTTTTTGATGACCATTTGGTATTGGTTACGACGTTAAGATGGAGTTTGAGACAAAATGGTGAAGTTTATAACTATGACCATGTAGTGGTGTTTAGGACCACGTGGTGTTTTTAATGATCAGGTAGTGGTGTTTAGGAGCACTGTGTCAGGACCATGTAGTGGAGATTATGATCCTGAGGTGGTGCTTGTAGATATATGATGGTGTTAATACAATGAACATGAATGAACCTGTGGTGGTGTTTGTGACTGTCTGATGGTGTTGATGACCAGAATTTGAGTTTACAGTTTCTTATGTAAAGATATTTATGAACATGGTGCTTTTTATAATCAGACATACAGAGACTCATATCTTTCTAAGGCAGCAGTTTCCGCTTTGGTAAACAAACCGAACATTGAGATTTGCACAGGGTTCAATTATGCACTTGGCCTTACATTCAAGATCAATACTAAAGAACTGGTATAAAGAGTAACCTCAAATGTATCGTGTACTGATGTATACTTATGTATCCTGCTACAGTCATAAAATGAACAGTAGGAACACACGATCCCTAATCCACCTATATAATTCATATTCTTTTGACTTGTACGGCGGCAATGGCGGTGGAGTCGTGAAGATATGAGGCAACCACGAAAGGGGGTCACGACCCTGAAAAAGGTAAGAACCCTTACCATGTAATGAATATCACTTATGGTCACCCACATGGAACCACAATTGTGTCTATATAACAGTGGTGCTGGGGAGGGATGCCTTCACACGGTGGCACTAATCTGATTGGGCGGTTCTGCTGCTCTGTTATACTCCTACAAATTTTCCTTAACTCCCTTTATATCCCCGAAAGAAATAGTGGACTAATGAAGGGAAACTGCAGCGTACACCCCACTGGACTCGCATTCAGATGAGCATGGGTCCAGAACAACAAAAACCGTCGTATAGAAGTAAGTCTGGCAACACTAGAAAAGAATGCATTGTGGAATGGAAGGAGTATAGGTATATTCTAAGCACATAATATGTAGATATAAGCAGACAAAACAAAACGTTGCTGCATAAAAAGAATGAAAAGCATGAAACAGAAATAGAGAAAACAAAAAGAAACGGAAGAAGGAATAAGTTTTTTTCTTCTGGAAGGAAGGATCTCGCAGAAGAAAGTAACTAGCACAGAAAAGTGAAAGAGTGTGGGGTAAAAAAGGCCAGTGAGAAAATGATATTGAAAAAGTTTTGAAGGCGGGAAGCGACAGGGAAACTAATTTCAGGGTGGGAAGTTATTCAGCAATACTATTAATTTTGGAGGGTTGAAATTCCACTCCCTCTCGTTACTCACATGATCAGCACAAAATTTCCTTTATCAATTAACACCTGTACTAAGATAATTCGTAACCACCATCGTTTAAACAACTGCATAACCCATTCTCAGCAGACGGACCATCAACATTCAGTTACTGCCTCAGGTAGTATTCTGCTAATTAGAGTATAACAATGTATTATATAATACGTATGAACATGGAGGGAAGGGACTGTGCCAAACAACACAGAAATAATGTCGAGGCATTATAAGCACAAGACACCCCATCCCCACATTTTTTTAGCAAACATTAGTGCATCGCATGGTTGACATGATCACGAGTATATCATGTTCATGACATTATTCTTTTCCCGTGCAATACCTAAATAACTGTTATACCATAATGACACTAAGGGGGAAAATGTAGGGTTGGACTACGTGTGCCTATAATGCATAGACCTTGTTCCTGTGTGTGTGTGTGTGTGTGTGTGTGTGTGTGTGTGTGTGTGTGTGTGTGTGTGTGTGTGTGTGTGTGTGTGCCATCCTTACATCTTCATTCTCTTCATAAAATGTATTTTAGCACTGGTTCCACTGTTATTTCTTTACCGTCTATATTAGCAAGTTACAATGATTTCATAAGTTCCTCAGCTTAGATGACTGTCACAGTAGTGAAGGGGTTAATGAAGGCTCTGAGCAACTCATCCACATTGGGAACATATATCCTGAGCTGAACAAAATCGTCTGGAGATACTATCAAAATGGAACACTCAAACAACGCAATACCAGGGCCTTGCACATTTTTGACCCTGTCCTGTGCTCTTAATCTTTGAGCAATTGTCCTCAAACTTGATGTACGGTACCTCATCCTTGCGTGGCCCTCAACTCTTCCACTACATTTGGTCAAAACTGAATAAAAATATTTTGGTTGACCTTGCCTAATTACTTTGGCCTTTGGCCTATGTTTCTCAAAGTAGAATTACTTCATGCTTAGCTGATCTTAAAACCTTCCACCAAGTTTGTTTTAAATCGAATAACTTTTTGAGTTAAAGAGTCAATACTTTGGCATTGTCTTAAGACCTTTTCCTATGACCAATTATTCTTAAGCTTGATTCACTCCATCCATTACTAACTCTCAGGCCTTCCACTAAGTTTAACTGAAATCAGATCAGAGCTGAAAAAGTTTACTTATTCCCGACCTTTGAAACTTTACACCAATATGTATCGCCAGGCCTGTCATACAGAATGGTGACTGAATCACTTTTGTGATAAAAAATAAAAAAAAACTGCAATTTTTCTATACATGGATAGAAACCCAGAAGATTGTTCCCTTTAAGGAATAAATATAAACTGCTTAAATTTTGAGATGCCTGGACATACTGCTTAAATGGGCGTCGTCCGCGGGGGAGGGGGGGGAAGGGGGGACATATCCCCCCACTTTTCATTCAGGGCGGACAACATTTGATTGCCCCCTCCCCCCACTTTTTTCATTGAGTTTTATTTACTAGACGCTGGAATGAAGTAACTGATATTTACAGTACTATAGAACAAGCGTGGCTAGACTTGCTTAATTAATGTAGGTGGGATATATTTTGCATAAAGATATTTAGAACCACTTTGAGTCTGCCAATCACGTTTACAATTTTCTGTAGAGCATGCCTGCCCATCAGCTGAATCAGTGGTTACAATTTGCACTGCGTGAGCTCAAGTTCTTTTTACCATTCATTGTTGCCTGTAGTTTAGGTAAGTTGTATCATCATAAATGAGTAGTAATGCTGTATGGAAAATTTTTAGTGAATTGTTATGCATTGTGATAGGCATACGAAAATATGGTGAAATGATTATCAGAGGTAAGGAAAAAAATATAGATTGTGGTTGCTGACAAACTAGCCACATTGTGAGTTTTGTAACGTCCATTATTCAGCACGAATGGGACATTAATGATGTTGAATAAGCGTTTTTTTCTGGCAGCACAGAAGTCACATTTGTGTGCGCACAAGATACGGGCTAGACTAATCTGAATTACGAATGACACTGAATGACGACAGACAACGGTAAAAGCAAATAATAGGTGCTCCCTACTATGGGAAATAGAATGATATTGGAAATCTCTCTCTCATATACCTCTCCACTCCATTCCTCCATCTCATCATATACATGCATACATATAATATTCCCTGGGCATCTGTGCTCTTGATAGGGCGGAAGGGAATTGGATGATGGACAGATGAATGCTTAATACTGACGTAAGTTGCGATCATGTTACTAGTAAGCAAGAGAGAACTAATGTGCCACATGCAGGAGTATACACTTGTAAAGAAGTGCTTAGGAGCCTCGTAAGCATCTTTGTATCTATCTATAGCCAGGTGCCATAATCCCGTAAGGGCTGGCCGTTTTTTAGTTGTTTTACGGGGAGGGGCACTAACCCTCCACCAACCAATTTGTTGACACGTAGGGAACACGTATAGGTTGGTTATATGATTACCACCCAGCACTGTAAATGGTTTCCTGGCTTACAGAAAACGTTAGGCTTGTCACGCAACGTATAGCCACTTGAAAAGGAAAGAAAAGTAATAAAAAGTGACAGGAATGATGGAAGAAATAGGAATAAAGGGGGCAGACACAGAAAGAGAATGATAACGCTGAAGGAAAATCATCTCATAATTCGTCTGTTATTTAGTTCTGTGCCACAGTGCCAAATGACCAATAAGCCATTTAGTAAACAGGATATTATGTATTAGACTAGCTTTCCAGGCTTAGTTTCCATTGGCTTATCTTGGTTACTTTTTCATTGCTGATATTGTGAAGGGTCAGTGAAGAAGGGGAGCATTATCAGGACAAAATTAAGAGTATTTGTAACCAGACTGTGCTGAAGGTAGTACTTTGTTGAAGGGAGTACCGTACTATGTTGAAGGAAGTACTGCACTATGTTGTCTTAGTGATTTGTGGGTGCTGTACTGGTTTTACTCTAACTTAGCCCAATCTTGCCATCTATCCATCCTGAATTCTGAGCTGTAACAATAGATTAACACTAGAAAATGATGCAAATCACGAAGAAGTGCTGTGGAATGGATGCAGAGCCATAGCAGTGTCTTCTTCTATCGTCTAATTATGTTAAATAAATTGCAAAATAATGGAAATCTAGGCCAAGTTACCGTAGTGTAAAAGAACTATAGTCAGCATGATGGTCTTGTCTTGCATGCAGGTTTGAAACTCCAAGAGGTGAATGGAGGTTTTTCTATTGTAATGTTGTTAAGGGTGTAGGCTGGTCACTTTTTTTTCTTTTTTTTAATTCAAGGAAGAAGGAACCCAAGGCCAGTGTGTTTTAGATTATGAAAGCCTTGGGTCCCCACACCTCACAGGGGATCATATACTTGACACAAATGTTTTAAAAAGTCCAAATTTTGAGTTAGTAGCAAATTGCAAAGAAAAGAGAGAAATTTGTACGTATACTCTGTTCACTTTAACTAGGGACAGAAATCCCATCTCCATCTTAAATATGTGTACTGAGCTTAACACTAGAATATGGTGCTAGTCACAAAGAAGTGCTATGGAATGCATGTTGAGTCTTGGTATTCTCTTATAAATTAATAATCCTGGATTAGTCATTAAATCAAGGAAAGCAATTTTTTTTTATGATTCTCTTTCGTCAAAAGTCAGTATGTACTGCGTTATATGGCCTGCTTGGTCTAGTTAATAAATGATAAATGAAGCAAAATATACGGTAACTGCTCTCTGAGGATACTCCAGACAGCTTGTTTATGAATTGAGATGAAATTTTTTTTCCCTTAATGTCATATATTAATTTTATTATAGCCTTAATATGCACCAAATATTGCCGTATAGGGTCGCTTTGCTTGCCAAAATTAGCATCCCCTGTCCCCCCGACTTTTAAATAACAGATGACGCCCATGTTTAAAGGATTGGAGGCCATAGACAGTTAGAAATACAGACAGAGGAAGACAGTTCCAGAGCTGACATGTAGCATACATGAAGAACTGGGAGTATCCTTTAACTCTTGTATTAGAGAGATGGACAAAAAAAGGGATGAGAGTTTGCTACCAGACGGATGCTATATGCACCCGCCGTAGTGGTGATGGAGGGATGGAAGCACACAGTTCATAGAAGCAGTAACCACAGAAGTACTGAGGGAAAAGGGATAAAGATGCAACAGGTTGAAGCGGGCCAATAGGAGGAGAGTTAATGAGACGCAGATCCTTTGACTCTACTTTGTTCAAAACAGTTGTGTGTGGGAGGACGCCCCAACCATGAGAGTTGTACTCCATGGAGGGGCGAGTGAAACCCTATATAATGTCAACAACTGTGTAGGGGTAAAGAAGGCACGGAGTCGGATTAGCAAACCTAATCTCTAGCAAGGAGATTTTACAAGCAGGTAATAATTATGATCTCCCTCCCCCCCCCACCCCACACACAAAAGTCCCAAGAGAATAACGAGAAATATGTTCAGAGATGATGTAGGATTGGGTTGAATACTGTTAAAAATAAAACACTACTCATGGGGATCTGTTATAAAGTATCAAAAAACAAAAGTACTTTGACCTTAATTAGAGAAATGAGCGAAGTCAGACACTAAGTGTGCCATAGCCTCATCCCTTGTTTGTTGAAGTAACTGCTGAGATGAACACTACGAGAAGCAAATGGAAAAGTGAAGGGTGGAGTTGTCATAAAGACTTTGTAGTTAATTGTAGAGAAGTATATTTTAGACTTGTGGTCGAGCGGCTTTTATATCTTGTAGTAGTTTCCCCACCAGATGTCATGTAGTGACGGGAGAGGTAAAGAATAGTATGGGACTATTTTTATTTGTCTTGGAAATATTAAACAGGTATAATAGTATAAGTCCTGGGTAGCTACCTCCCTGTCTCGCTATCTCTCTCTCTCTCTCTGTTCTAAAGCTAATCTCCGTCTCGACCTCTCTATAGGGTCGCTTGTCTCCTTCTAAACTCTCTTTCCTCACATCTCGTGTAGTAGGGTGTGTGTGTCACGTATCTTCCTCGTGGCAACAGAACTTTCTCACGAGAGGACTGCTGACAGCTAACTGAATCATCTCCTTACTGGCCGCTGTCGTCAGCTTTCCCCAGTGTAAGCGTTTAGCGCTGCTCGCTTCTCGCAAACACAACACCTTCTCATCATTTGACTTCCTGCTTCTATCTGTCTCTCTATCTATCCATTTATCTATCTATCTATTATGTAGTCCTATATTTGCTCGGCCGCGCGAAAATGACGTACCATCGACATTTAATAGTTATAATATATTAATACATACTACATACACATTATAATGAACTTATAAGCTAATTAAGTGAAATACATAATATTGTAAAGTAACATAATTGTATGAATATTGTATACATATATTATGCATAGTAAATAGTGATTATTCAGTAATATTACATTTTAAATAAGTTGAATACATATTGGAATAAATGCATTAAAGTAAATTATTTAACTGTAATACAGTATGTACTTGGGTTATTATAGTGAAATGCATACATGCAAGAATAAAAATAGTTTAAAATTAAGATTATTGTAAGAGTTATTAATATTTCATTTAAAGATAATGGTACTGGTCTGCCATATATGGGTCATTCTTCTTTGTGTTATTATTATTATTATTATTATTATTATTATTTATTTTTTTTTTTTTATATATATAATTAATACTATATACAAAATATATACACTTCATTCAGGGTGGTTAACTGTGATGTTAACTCTCCCCCCACTAAACAATGACTCCAAATTAGCAATTCTTGCATGCATTCTGTGCATGGCCAACAGCAATACTGCAACCACAATGCAGATAATTATGAAGACAGAAGGTGCTTGGCTATACACATAATATGGGTTGAACATACTCAAACTCAAATCTTCCCAGGGCTTCATTGTTTCATTGATCAGCTGCATAGTTTCAAACTTAGGTGAAGTCAGCTTAATACTTGTGCTCATGTTTAAGTCCATATCAGGCAGTGGGTGGAAATGTTTGTGTGTATGATTGAGGATGGCGTAGTGATTGATGGTGGAAAAAGTAGACATGGATGGTGTAAATACCGCACAGTAGTCTGGTGCTATGTATAATCCTGAGGCTGATGTATGAGATGGTGGTATATCTGGACAGACTATGTAAACTGATGTGTTATGAGGGAAATAAAAAAACTGCGAGTGTCCAATGCGTTGATGGTGTACAAGTTTATCTGGAGCAAAAGTGAAGTTGCAATGATGATGAATATTGTTATTGCTGATGATAGCCATTTCACAAGGGACCGTATCAGTAGGCTGAAACGTGAAAATGTACGCAGGACAAAGATGAACAGCATGTAAGGATGTGCGGCACTTTCGCTCAATCGTTGACTCACTTGCGAAAGTGACAGTGTCTCGTCTCTTGGAGACCATGATGAGTTCGGTGTCTGTGTTGATGTTGATGATGACTAAAGTGTTGTTGTTTCTATAGGGGAAGGGGTGTATTTGGTATACTGTGAACAGGTCTTCCGTGATGAATGGTACATGAACTATCACTGATGTTGGTGTTAGTGTTGCTTCCAAGTACGGGTAATATTGCATAAATTCCCTACTGCGGAACAATGGCTTCAATTTATGTTTATGTATGCCTTGACTAACTATCTGACGTAGCTCATGAACTGGGAGTAAGTCATTTGTGATCTTGCCATCACCAGCATTCGAAATTCCTTGCATAAGTGCCCTGAAATGATCTCTAGTGTTCTCTAATTGTAGTAGAATCGTGTCAATATGTTCTGTGATGATGGAGAAGTGCTGGAAAAGGGTAACGTTACCCTCCAAGCTATTTATTTTATTTATACTCTCGAGAGCTACGTTTTCTGCTTGTTTCAGATTTTTCACAATTGTTTTCATTGCTGAGTTCTGTCCTGTGATGAATTTATCTTGGTATGTTAGTACCTGAGCTATCTTATTAAATTTTTTGTTTATTTCTTTAAGGTCATCCTCTGTAGCCAATCCAAAGATGTTCCCAAGAATTGCGCCGCCCAGATCGAACAAACCGCGCTTTTGGCGAGTACGTGTGATGTTGTTCCTGTCGCTCAGCACCTCTGTTCCAGAAGATGGGAGATCTTGGATCATGACGAGCATAGTTGACTTCGCCTGTTCTAGTTTCCATTTCGCTAACTTCACCATTTCATCCACTTCCTTGGTGATATGTGATTGTGAAACATAATTCCCTATCTTGAAGTCCAGAGTTCGCATCGGCGTCGCAAGTCTTTCTATATAAGTAGGTAAGTCATACAAGTAATCTAGACTTATTTCAGTACTCATGACATCCTTGACGATTGTAGTCGTGGCCGTTGGAGCTATGAGGCATCCTTGTCGTACTATATGCTTGGGGTCTAGGTGCGCATATACTCTTACTATGTATAGGAGAATCCATTGCATAAGTCCCTTCATCGTAACCTACCGAAAAAAAAAAAAAATCTATTAATTTCCTATAAAGCTGTGGTTGATGATAGTGATGATGTGCGTTACGGTTGGCTGTTATTTCAATTATAGAAGGAGTTTAAATCGATATTTAATTCCCGTAAATGATGTACTGTAGATTTCAGTGGAATAGTTGCACCTATGTTCGATTGTTTGGTATATGACCTTAATTTCTTTTTGTAATCATTGTTGTGTTCTTGCTTGGTTTCTTGAGGTACGTTCACCTGTTCGGTTGTATCCGAGGCTGAATAATTATGTGATAATTCCCTTGAAACTCGTTTTAAATGGTCAATATGAACTTGTTTTTCCTCGCCACTTGAAAGTGACTTAATTAAAACTTTGTTTGCCTTTATGTTAATTACTTTGTATGGGCCCTCAAATTTAGGGGATAATTTATTGTCTCTCGTATGAATGACTCCGTAAACAATGTCTCCTAAGCTGATAGGTGAATCTTTTGCCTTTTTGTTAAATGCCTCCGTCATTTCTTCCTTGGACATCGTTAATTGTTTTTGCACTCTTTTGTGTATGTCCTGGAATTCACGTAAACGGAGTTTAGAGTAATCATCGTAATTGTATATAGGCATGCTGTCACCTTCAAGGAGCTCATATGGTAATTTTTTATCCGTGCCATATATAATGAAATGTGGTGTGTCACCAATGGATTTATTTATAGACCCATTAATGGAGGCCTCTACTCTGGGAATCCAATCATCCCAGCTTGCATAATTTTCACTGAGAATGTGTCGTAGCACATCTAATACCTTTTTATTTTGTCTCTCTACCAACCCATTCGATGCTGGGTGATAGGCCAAAACGTTAACCTTTTTAATGTTGTATTGTTTACATATATCTTGTAAGATCTCAGAATTAAATTCTCCTCCATTATCACTTATTAATACCTTTGGGGTAGTAAAGCGACATATTACATTATCTGTTATTGCCTTTGCTACTGTCTCTGCTGTCTTATCTTTAATTGGAGCTAAAATGACATAACGGGAAAAATGATCCGTTGCTACGAATAAGTATAGGTTATTATTGTATGATAATGGCATCTTGAGTAAATCAACAGCGACAACGTCCCATGGCTGATGTGGTACTGGGTAATTACCCATCGGTGCAGGTGTGATTGGGTATCCTTTGTGTTTCGCACATGATTCGCATCTGTCTATATGATTGTGTATATCTCTTCGTAATGAAGGCCAGTAATATAATAGCTGGGCTTGGTTGAATGTCTTATCCTTTCCAGGGTGTCCTGCATGTGGGCTGTCGTGTATCATTCGTAATACTTGGGGTATCATGTCATTAGGTACTACCAACTGGTTAGTATTTCTTTGGCGTTTTGGTCGTTTAGAGTTAATTTTGTATAATGTATTATTGACCATTGTGAATTGTTCAAGTGGGACATGCAGTTTGGGTAATTGTATGTCATCTCCACTTTCTAACTTGTATATTACTTTTGACCATACTGGGTCAAGTCTTTGTGCCTTTGCGATATCCTCGTGGTTTGGGATATTTCCTTTGAGATCTAACGCCGCAACCTGAATTGTGTTCGGGTTCCTAGATAATGCGTCCGCTACTATATTCATTTTACCTTGTATATAATGTATTTGTACATTGTAGTTTTCAACTGTACATTTCCATCTTGCTGTCCTCCCAGAAAGGAGTTTTTCTTTAAACATACCCACCAGTGGTTTATGGTCGGTGAATAAGTGGATTTCGTAACCATATACCAAATCTCGAAACTTTTGTAATGCAAAAATCACTGCAAGTGCCTCTAAGTCTGTAGTGCTATAATTTTTCTCCGCACCTCTTGTTTGTCTGCTGGCAAATGCAATTGGTTGATTCTTTCCTCTTTTATCTTCCTGCATCAGTACAGCCCCTAATCCTTTAACTGATGCGTCTGTACAAATAAGAAATGATTTCGTGTAATCTGGATATGCTAAACAAGGTGCATTCGTTAGTTTAATTTTTAGATTGTTAAATGCCCTTTTTTGTTCTTCTTCCCATTGGAATACAGCATCTTTTTTGAGTAGTTGGAATAGAGGGAGGCTATATGAGAGAACTGTGGTACGAAGGACCTATAGTACCCAGCCAGACCTAAAAATTGTCTAACTTCGTCAGTCGTAGTGGGTTCAGGAAAATCTCTCACTGCCTGTATTTTGTCATCAGTGGTGTGAATACCATCAGAGCTTAATTTGTGGCCTAAGAAATTTATTTCCTTAAAGCAAAATTTGCATTTAGAAAGTTTAATTTTTAATCCAGCATCACTAAGCTTTTGTAAGAGTAAGTCTAATTTCCTGAGATGATCCTTAATATTCTTCGTTGCGATAATAATATCGTCAAGATAAACAAATATTCCTTGTCCTAAAATTCCGGACAATACGTAATTCATAAGACGCTGGAACGTACCAGGGGCTGTCCTCAGTCCCATTGGCATTCTTGTATATTGATAATGGCCTCTGTTTGTTGAAAAGGCAGTGTATTTACGTGACTCCTGAGATACCGGAATCTGATAGTATCCGTTTAGGAGATCGATGGTCGAGAATATATTATTCTCAGGACCAATATTCTGTAGAACATCACTTAGCAATGGCATGGGAAATCTGTCAGGGATTGTGTGATTATTTAGTTTACGGTAATCTACTACCGCACGCATTTCTCCATTTCTCTTGGGCACAAAGAAAAGGGGAGCGTTCCACGGAGAAACTGAAGGCTCAATAATTCCAAGCTTTAACATTTCATCGACATACTGATTTGCAAGTGTACGTTGGGAGTGTGGTATGCGATAAGCTGGTACGAAAATTGGTGGTGTTTCTGGGTGCACATTAATCATGTGATTAATCAAGTTAGTACACCCTAATCGTTCTCCGGGCAAGGCTACGGTGTCCCTGTGTGTTTCCAGCAGGGTTAACAAATCATTTTCTTCGTCAAATTCACCTGAGTGAATTAAATTCTCTTTTATTCTTTCTCTATCCGTAGATTTTATCTCACTTGTTACTCCACCAATATTTATTTCCTTCACAGGGGCTAAACATTTTTCAATATTAACTATGCAAGTTCCCTTCTTCAACTGAACTTCCCCATTCATGTGATTAATAATGAATATCTGAGTTAGCCCTTCGTCGTTCGTATGACATAATGCGTTTTCTAATGACAATCCTTTTACTTTACATAATTCTTCTAAGACAAGAACAGTACTATTCCGTAATTTGCTCTTTATGGTAACCTTCATGTATGAATTAGGTGGTATAACCAAATCATTAATGAGATGGGCTGGAAAAATTGATAAATCAGTACTGTTATCTGAGTCACTAATTCTGGAGGATGGGGTTGCTGGTGTAAGTGGATCTATACACTCATCTGTTTGTGTATGTTTGTTAAAGCCTTTAATATTACCAATTCTTTTTGGCTCTCTTCTACCAATCGGTGAGGGCTCTGAAAGTATTTCCTCTATAAATTCATTATCAAAGTCTATTCCATTCATTTGTGGGAGTATAGTTATGTTCTCAGTTCTCATGGATCTTAAGCCCAGTAACATATGAGCTTTAATTGCTAAGTTTTCAACGATATAGAACAATGCAGAGAATGGTCTTGTAGTTTCTGTGAAACTGAGATTTAATCTTATCATACCTTTTACTGTAATCTCTTGACCATCTACTGTGTTTAATTCTAAATCAGCTTCATCCAGAAAAGTTACTTTCTTTTTATTTTTAAGAATTCTATTTAGTTCTTCATGTGTTATTAAGTTCACTGGAGAGCCTGTATCTAAAAATAAGGAAACGTTTTGATCCTCACATACAGCTGGTATCAAGATACACTCATTTCCCAACATGCCTCCTATGTGAAGTTTAACCTTGTTCTTTTTTATGTTTGTTCGTTTTTTGTCATGACTTGGTCTTCCCCCGATTTGAACATAGACACAATTTTTTCTACTGTTTTGCAATCACTAGTCCAGTGCCCTTGGTATCTATGATGCCTACAGTAAGGACCAAACCCTTGTGTCTTTTGATTATCCTCTTTTGCCTTGATAAAGCATTCATACCTTGTGTGTCCTGGTTTTGCACAGTAATGACACAGAATGGACCTATCCCTTGACTGTGACCTACGAGGTGATTTCCCATAAAAAGTGTTGTTTATAGCGCGAGACCTGCTCGGGCTGCGCGAAAACTTATGAAACTGCCTGTAGGAAGGCGTGTGGGAACGAGGTCTAGGCGTCTTTGTCTGTTTGGACTGCCTCATTTCAGGTCGCGATCGATTTTGTTCTCTGTTTGGGGTCGGTGTTGATGTTTTCACAGCTGATACTGTCTCAGGTACCCTGATTCTACCAGAATGTGCATGTGTGTCGACCACACCTGCTTTACTGCACTGCATCTCTACCTCGTTCATTAAGTCTAGTAAGCACATTCCAGGGATGTACGCGATTGTTTTGGCGATCTTAAGGGTTCTATCAGGTAATTTACACAAGGCAGCTACATAACCAATGATGTCCACGACGAGGTCTGGGGACATCTTTCCATCATCTGTTATCCACTTAGAATTCTCCAGAGTAGCTAATAGGGTTCTCTTGATTGTGGAGACATCAGCAGTTATTTCACTGAGCACATGGTTTGTAGTGTGCTCCCTTACAAGATCTACAATTTTATGTAATTCTGGAATTATACCTGGCAAGAAGTTCATACCTCCAGAAAATTTCTTCAGAAATTCAGTTTTAAATTCATCATATGTCCTAGCACGATGTAGCTTATCGGAGCGCAATAAATTGCTTGCTGGACATCTTTCCTGGCTTATGCAAGATGAAAAAATAGCAATTTTCTCTTGTTCATCTAGTATGTGGCGCTTGATGAACATTTGTTCGCACTGACTGATTAATGAAATGACATCAATGCGATCCTTGTCTGTGCCCGAGAATTTTGGGGCAGTCTTATCCTCGTGATACACAAAAACGTGAGGTGTGGTTTTTAGATCAGCAGTATTTGTTTCTTGATTCATATTTAATGATTGCCCTGTTAATTCAACTTGTACGAATTTATCGTTATGTGAGGGAATGGTAGAATATGTATGACCGGACCGGTGAACCCTGTTAAGTATATTGGCATACGTATTTAAGGCAGCTGCGAAGTCGATACTCTCAACATCTGAAGGGGTTTCCCACTCATCATCCGTAACTCCCGTATTTGTTTCCTTATCTATAACGTGTGGTGTGGGTTGTACAATGGGTGGGCTGTCTCTTAATTGTGAGTCTGATGTTGTGGCAATTTGTGTGTCATCTGGTATTAACGTGGGTGGTTGCGAAAATATTCCTGTCATTAAGATATGATGTTATGAAATACGCCTCTTGTTTATTTATGTCCTAGCAAACTAGATGATTAAATAAGTTGAATATAGCTAATTTTAGCACTGAGAAGAAATGAGCAAGTATAATTTTACCCACTTGATACAGATCGTAGAGGTGTGTCGATACAAAAGTCGATCTCGGAAGAAAATACAGGTTTGATTGAAGATCTCTTGATAATTCTAGTGGTGTGTTGATGGACGATATTACTCAGGAAACTCCATGGCCTGGTATTTGTAGTGGTTAACGGCTGTCCCAGACAAACCTCAACATAGAACGTCGAATTTCCAACTTAACTGTGAAAATAAGTGAATATGAGTAGGAGCTATGTGAATAATGAGTAATGAGTAGTGGGTGAGAAGTGCCTGGTGTCCGTCACACGTTGCTTGGCGTGGCAGACTCGCGTTGTGATGTCATCTCAGCACATGGTGACGTCGGCTTCCCACACTGGTAGCTGTGGTGAGTGAATGAGTAGCGATGAGTAACTTGAGTGAAGACGAGTGAGTAAGATGAGTTGTAAATCGTGTCTCACTCTTCGTTTGTTTGTTCCCTTTATTCTATGTGGAAGTTTTCTCTGTCCTTTTCTCTAGTGATTTATTCGTTGTGGGAAGAAGACTGCCGCTACTTGTAGGTGCGTGTAGAAGATTATACAGACGACGTAGAGTTGTTAATTGTAGTTGATTGTAGATGGCTGTAGTTGATTGTAGATGGCTGTAGACTTTGTAGAACTGAAGCTAACCTTGTAGTCTCGGTTGCTTTTGTAGAAATTTGCTTTTAATTCGGAGACGATGTCCGCAGATTTGCTGGTTTGTCGTTAAGCTACTTGCAAGGCGTCGGTGATCTCTTGACCTCTGCATCAGAGTAATGATCTGGGAGACGGAGGGGCAGGAGCTGATATTGTTGGTTGTTGTCAATCTTGATATTTTGTAGGAATTTAATGTTGATTCGTAGACGAGGTTCGTATACGTTCGCTGCTACCAAATGTCATAAAGACTTTGTAGTTAATTGTAGAGAAGTATATTTTAGACTTGTGGTCGAGCGGCTTTTATATCTTGTAGTAGTTTCCCCACCAGATGTCATGTAGTGACGGGAGAGGTAAAGAATAGTATGGGACTATTTTTATTTGTCTTGGAAATATTAAACAGGTATAATAGTATAAGTCCTGGGTAGCTACCTCCCTGTCTCGCTATCTCTCTCTCTCTCTCTGTTCTAAAGCTAATCTCCGTCTCGACCTCTCTATAGGGTCGCTTGTCTCCTTCTAAACTCTCTTTCCTCACATCTCGTGTAGTAGGGTGTGTGTGTCACGTATCTTCCTCGTGGCAACAGAACTTTCTCACGAGAGGACTGCTGACAGCTAACTGAATCATCTCCTTACTGGCCGCTGTCGTCAGCTTTCCCCAGTGTAAGCGTTTAGCGCTGCTCGCTTCTCGCAAACACAACACCTTCTCATCATTTGACTTCCTGCTTCTATCTGTCTCTCTATCTATCCATTTATCTATCTATCTATTATGTAGTCCTATAGAGTCATCAGCGTATGAGTGGGTAGGATCAGATGTACGACTTAGAAGGTCACTGATAAATTGAACAAAGAGAGTTGGTGATAGGACAGAGCCCTGAGGAACACCACTATTGATAGTTTTAGGAGACAAGCAGTGGCCGTCTACAACAGCAGCTATAGAACGGCCAGAAAGGAAGCTACAGATGAAAACACAGAAAGAAGGATAGAAACTGTAAGAGGCCAGTTTGGAAAATAATGCTTTATGTCAGACTCGATTGAAAATCTTTATGTATCAAGTGCAATAGCAAAGATTTCGCCAAACCGTGAAAGTCGGATGACCAGTAATCAGAAAGGAAGGTGAGAAGACTGCCAGTGGAGCTTCCCTGGCAGAACCCATACTAGCGATCGGAAAGATGGTTTTGATGGGAACCATTTAATTTTTTACAGATAAAGTTAGATTAAAAATAATTAGAAATACAGGGTGTTAAAGCATTTTGGCTTAGAGAGATGGGAATGGCCACCCTACTTTGCGACGGGTTGAATGCCAGCAAACTTCCAGCAAGAAAGAAAGGTAAATGTCGACAGGCAAAGGCGAAAGAGATTGCCTAGGCAAGGTGCAAGCATCAAATCACCGTTCTTGTGGACAACAGGTGTGACCCTATCAGGTCCAAATACCTTATTACTATTGAGGCCAGTGAGGGCGGAATGTACATCAGTTGAAGAAATATTAAAGTCAATCATGAGGAAGTAGGAGGCAGGAAGAGATGGAGGAACAGCGCCAGACTTGTCTAAGGTAGAATTGGAGTTGAGCGTCCGAGTAAAGAGTTCTGCCTTTTAAACAGAAGAATAACTACATAACCAACAGAGTGGAAAAGGGGAAGGAATGATGGAGTCAAGTTGTTAGAAAGGTTTTTGGCAAGGTGCCACACGGAGCGGGAAGAATTTGAACTGGACAGTTTAGAGCATTAATACGAATGAAATTTTTCTTAGCAAAGCGAACGACTGCTCATGGTTCCAGGCATAGATATAACAGAGATGATACTCAGGAGTGGGTTGGCTCCGGAACCTTTTGTAGGCCTTGGCCTTGTTGTGGACAGCATTAGAACAAGCGTAATTAAACAAAGATTTTCTTTTTGCATTAGTCACAGGATAAGAGAGAGGGAATGAATGCTTGCCATCCCGAGAGAACAACCTCCGTAATGCCCGAGTCACATTCAGATAGTTCTTGGCCATGGAAACAATAACCATTCTAAAGGATATGAGCGAAGTACTGCCTGAGGGCTTCCCAATCGACAGCTCCAAAGCGCCACAGCCACCATTTCTTGGAAGGGTTTACAGGCCTTACTGGAACGATAGGACAGGTTTAGATGATAAGACTGTGACTGGAGGAGCCCAGCTAAGAGAAAACATTAAGAGAGTGAGAAAAAGGATCAGCTGTAAGAAAGGTGTCTAGAGTGTTGGAACTCTCCAAGCTGTCAGGGATATGGGTCGGATTCTGTACAAGCTGCTCTAGGTCATTAAAGACACAAACGATGTAGGCTTGTTCACCAGGTGTAACAGTGAATGGGGAGTAGTCAAAAGTGGTGGTGAACATTGAAATAACATAGAATAAAGATTTCAGAGAGGAGAAATTTATATGATGTGTCCCACCTTACAAGTACGAGTAAAATCGTCAAAAAGCTTTTCATAGTCGGTAGAATTAGGAGATGAGTACACAGCACACGTATATTTAGTCAGAAAATAGGAGGATAGCCGAAGCCAGAGTGTGGAGATTTCAAAGGATTCAACTTCAGGAACACAGGTATACTGTTGCGTAAATACACAAAACAGCCACCCTTGGCTTTGAAGTGTGTATACAGAAAGTAGGGGGATACTGAGAAAGGTTTGCCATCAGTTGCCTCAGACAGCTGAGCCTCATTGAGGATAAGGTGAGGTTCAGAGGAAGAGAGGTTGTATTCAACAGGGAGAAAATTTGTGGTAAGGCTGCGAATGTTGCAGAAATTAATAGACAGTGCATCAGGCAATGGTTCTATGCATCTCACCTGGTTGTCACCGGGAGATGGGAGGCCATTTTAGAGTTACGCCCACAGAAGAAGGAGATGACCTCGCGACGACGACGCTGATGGTAATGATGATGAAAAAGAAGGGCTCTCGTGCTTGTGTGGAATGTAATAGATATGAATTAGAAGGATAGAAGAGTGGAGACAGTTGAAGTATCTTATGAAGGACGATTAGGATACCATGGTTTGTGTGGGATGAAGACGAGTGAGGGTAATGTACACAGAATGGGAAGCCACGGCATGTATAACGTCAGGTGTGGAGGTAATAACGAGGGAGTTAGTTATGAATGATGCATGGCAGAGGAGAATCAATGATTTCGAATTTCTTACTCAAGATGCATTTCCAAAAAGTTTACGTTTGAAGCAGTGAAGGTACTTGTCAGTAACACATAATCATCGCGTGGTGATGCAGGTTCGGAGGAGAAGAATGTTTTCTGTTAGTAACTGGGAAGAATTACAATATATGCCAATGCACCAGAGGGTGTGAGTGATGGGTGATCTAATTGGATGTCTAGCACACATCCCGTGAATGATGTAATCGTCTGTTTTGTTGTTTCAGTGGAGAATGGACATCGACTGAAGGACATATTATGAACAGGAAGGTGCGGATACGAAGTTCATATCTTAAAGAGGATGCAAGAATGCTAGAAGTATAGTTGAGCTATACTGAATGTGAGATAGCGAAATGAATCTACCTGAAGTCTTAAATGACCTTGAACTGATTCAAGGTGACTTAGTTATACATAGGTAAAATTAAATAGATTTCAAATACATAAATGGACATTCAAGACCTGACCGTATTTACCTGGGGCAGAATGTACAGTACGTAACTGGACCTGATTTGTCATAGGCAGACCTAAAAAAAAAAAAAAAAAAAAAAAAAAGTCCCTTACGGATGTGGGTGCCTGAATGGACAAAAAAAATTGTTTGCGAACTTGACTGGTACTCATTTCACCTAACCTGACCTGAGTCAACCTGACTCATTGGAGTTATTCTATAGTTGCTGTCGAATTAATCTTTCCAAACCTTAGTACATTTTATATATTTAGTCTTGCTACTACCAGGCGATTATATTCAGTGTGTGAGAGACACTGAGAACTGGATGAGTTAAAAAAAAAAAACCTTGATTAACTTCTACATTATCAGAGATCTTTACTGAATAAACTTATCCCCGTATATGACTGTAGGGGTTAAAGGTAGACATATTATCTCGCCAATAAGAAGAAAGTTTCGACGACATTATCCGAGCAAGAACGAACATTTGTTCAAATACAAAAGACGAGCGGAACATTAAACGGCACCAGTCACGTTTCCTCAGTGTTCTCCGTCTTTTATTTATTTATTTATTTTTTTGGTCGTAATTTTTGCCTGAGTGAGGGACTGCTGAACTCTGGATGTAAAAGTGACAGGTTATAGCTGGGATCAGTCCTCACAAGATTTAGGTTTGCTTCTTACGGCCGCTCACAAGTTAGTCTTGTTATAACTTCACTTGCTATACTAGCACTGGTTTTAGCTACATTCAGATCGAGCACATTTTTACACTCGCTCTCATGGAACGAGAGAGGGTGTTATGTTTTGAGCGGTGTGTGTGTGTGTGTGTGTGTGTGTGTGTGTGTGTGTGTGTGTGTGAGAGAGAGAGAGAGAGAGAAAGAAAGAGAGAGAGAGAGAGAGCAAAAAATTCAAACATTTTTAGCAGGTTAGGCAAATTTATAAAAGAGTTCAGGAAAAATGAAAGAAAAACATTCTGGAGCCGAATGCTAGTCGCCCATCAGAATATGCTGTTGCCCAAGTCCAAGATTTAGGCCATATATTGATTCCTTGAAGGTTTCATGTTGATAACTCAAACTATTCATGAGATATAATGGTGCTAAAGGCTAGCGATAAAAGCTAGTTAACCTTTCCTAGAAGTTTTGGTGACCTTGACCTTGACAACAAGTGCCCATTTTCGAAATCGTCCAAGAATTTGGCCATAGCTTGATACCCTGAAGGTTTAATGTTGATAACTCAAGCCGTTCATGAGATACAATGGAAACAGATGCACACACACACACACACACACACACACACACACCAATAGACAAACAGAGGCAGACAAAAACATCATCGCTCCGCCTTCTAAAGGCGGGCAAGAGTGCAGAAACCTATTGGTTTAAGAACAATAGGGGAATTGCCAAGGTCACATGGCAAGGTCAAAAGTTAGCTTAGCAAAATCTCCTAAAATTGTTGTTTAACTAATTCCGGTCCAACTGAGGGTAAGGCAAGACTGAGGTGATTCGATTTTGTGAACAATCAGTCGACAGTCAAGGTCACCAAGTTGAAAAATCGACCAGTGTGTGAAGGTGTTAAAAAGATAACTCAATCAGTTGTTATCCGTTTATAATTAAACTTAATCAATGCACTGAGGGTCAGGGACCACATATTTTCTTTTTAATCCAAAAAAGAAAAGGCCAAGGTCACAAGGTAAGGTCAACTTAATTTGCACCAAGCAATGTGGAAGGCCTGGTGATAAGATAAGAATCAAGATTCGAACTGAGGACATTTCATCAAAGGTTATGGTTTCAGGCAAAATTCAAATGCTAAATTTAGTCACGGGGCAGGGTCAACCCAGACAGATTTGATCTTATCTTAACCCAACTTGGTAGAATGTTTTAGAGTCAAGGAAGAATAAAGGGATTCAATTTTGAGAACAATCCGTCAAACACCAGGGTCAAGTTCGTCCAACGTGTCCGTAAGCAAACATAATACCTGTTTTGACCTCAGTTCAGATCAAACTTGGTGACTGAGCTGAGGATCTCCCAAGAGGTTGACATATTGCTTTGAGAACAAAAGATCAAAGGCCAAAGTAACATGCCAAGAGCATTTTCTACAGTTGCTGTCCAACGTAGATAAACACTGTGGAAGGATTCAGGTAAAAAAAAAAAAAAAAAAAAAAGGATAAGTATTTTCGATTTTGAGAACAATCAGTCAATAGTCAAGGGTACATGGAAAGGTCAAATGTGAGGGTAACTGGGCAAAGTCAGTTCCAAAGCTTTGGCTTCATTTGAACTAAACTTGGCTGAAGTGTTAACTGTTGTCCAAGGATGAAGTAATTCGATTTTTATAGACATCTGACAAAGGTCAAGGCCATGAGGCAGAGTCAATAATTTGTACCTTAGACCAGTCGTTGGGCTTGTGAGTTGCACTGTTTGAATGCTCCTTCTTGTTTTTACTATTGTTATTATCTCCAGCATTTTTATTTAGTCTTCGAAAGATATTACAAAGATGATTGTTTTGAGAGATGTGTGTGTGTGTGTGTGTGTGTGTGTGTGTGTAATTCTGCCTGTCCATCTGTGTGTGAACAAAATATACCGTAGCATTTACTCTGTTTTAACTATAATTAGTGGAGGGGTTTGGGGTCAGCCAATGAGTGAACATACTGTTTTCGAGAGCAATAAGTGAAAGGCCAAGGGCATAGTCCTAGGTCAAATGCTGACAACAAAATTAACTGTGTTTCCACTATGTGTCTGTTCTATATTAGGTTTGAGGGATAAGGTACTGAAGTGGCATAGGGACACAGATCCAAAGCCAGGGATAACAGGAAAGATGTGGTTGTAAAATATTAAATAATATTATGCACAGAATTACAAACATACACAAAACCCAAACAAAGAATACACGGCACAAAAATTAATCTTGTCTCCTAGCCACTCCCCTGAATGGTCCTGACACGGGTAAGAGTCGTCTTCTGCCACTTCTCTTGTCTCCGACTCTCAAGGTAGTGGTGAATATGTTCGTGCCTCGTCTAGTCACTGGCTCTCATGGAAATGGTGGTGATCTGCTGGAGAAAGGATGGAGTTGCTGGTCCATTCCTACTGAGTGACAACTGTATCAGACAGTATGCAGACAAAAATAGCAGATTTTTGCAGAGTTGTCGTATAGTTTGCGAGGCAAGAAGTCTCTGCCCCCCCACTGTCAGGTCCTCCTACAAGGTGTCATCTTTTGGTGCCCATGGACTAGGCGAGACGGTGGTAGCTTTCTGTTACAGTGGATAGCTGGCCATGTTACATCGCCTGGTCTGGGTGCTAGGGCTTGTCTAGTGTTGTTGACAGTTGTAAGCTCTCCAACTCTTCATCCCTCTGTTGCTTCCCACGAAATGATCCCTGAGACTGGTGACTGAGACAAAAGAGTTCCAAATTAGGCGTGAATCAGCACCTGAAGAAACACCGACACTTTTAACACTTACAATCGAACAAGTCCCCTTGTAGCTTTAATTTGTCATACCCTAACAGAAATAATTAAGGATTTTTAATCGATTTTTATATTGTTAGTTTGCAGAAGACGTATTCCTTCAAGTGTAGAAATGAGGATGGTGCAGAGGAGGTTGTCCAGGTCCACCTCTACTGAGACCCTTTTAAACCACACCCCCAGCCAGAAAAAGTGGTGATGACCCTTTGGGGGTTGAAACAAGCCTGCTTGTGGAGTGCTACTTTTTATTGGTAAGCAGCCTTGAGTACTGTTTGGACTAAGTGGGGCCATACTAGAAGGGCATATTAGCGGCATAATAAAAGAATTCCCCACCACCACTGAGTGTACAAGACAGCCCAACTCGGTGATAGTCCCAGGCCAGGATTTATTGGGAGGGTTTGCGTCTGGAAGGGATCTGGCCGTAAAACCAAACAAAACCAAAATAGCAAATGAAACCAGGATAGCTTTGCGTTGACCTCATACAGAGGGGAAAAGATAAAAGAAGATGTAGCAGCTGAAGTAGCTGTTATGAGCGAGCAAGCAAGCATAGTGAAAAAATATTTGCTGTATGTTCAGCTGAGAAATGAGCAGCCTGATACTACCCGGCCTGGCCTGACATGACACGGCTGACCATGATGGTTTTCAGAGGCTAATAGCTTTTCGACTATGTGAGACAAAGAAGGGATTTTTTCAGCAAGTAGTAGATACAGTCAATAGATTTTGTTTTGAGCTATATTTTTACTCAGGAGACCCACGAAATCCCTTGGAATCCCAACTTTCCAAGAGAATGTACCGAGGGCTTCAACTGACATGCTCCAAAGTAAAATTGATTGAACCCCCACAGTGCTCATCGCCTCATATGAGGCGATGGGTCTCCGTGCCATAATTTCAAGCACGAGGAGACGTCAGTGATTTCCATGGGAACGTTGAGTCTTCCTCTATACCACCAGAGCCGTTGCCAAACCATGCAACACCGCAGTTGCCAAAAACTGCATATTTAGTACTTCAGTTCTTGTTGGTAGCCCAGGAATGGCAGATTCATGCCCGTCTACCTCCCACGGTGCTGGTTACTTATTGTCATCCTCACATGCACCCAAGAGGTGTAAATTAAAAAAAGACGAGGGCGCAGAAGAGTTCGAGCTCAGCAACACTTGATCTGATGACAAAAAATCAACTTAATTAAAAAAATAAATAAAGTTCTAAAACCATGATTCAGAGAAGGTAATCAAGTTGGTAAGAATGAGTGTGGCGGGGGTTAAACTACCATGAAAGTGACACATGCGAGGTATGAGTTGGTTTTCACTTTCATATCTTGATTGCGCCTGCGCGCATGCATATGTGCGTGTGTGTGTGGGTGTGTGTGTGGGTGTGAAAGAGAGAGAGAGAAAAAAAAGTAAGAAAGTAAATTTTTAGCTTATTTATTCTTCTCTTATTGTTCAACTACTTCACCAGAAATGTTGAAAGTTTACATCAAGATGAAATTATGATGATAGGTGTATGTATAAACGCTTGCTCGCTCGTCAGGTGCTCACAAAGCCATTTACTGGTAGTAGTAGTAGTAGCAGTAACAGTAGTAGTAGTAGTTGTAGAAGAAGAAGGCACCAGTATTTGGGTAAAGTTTAGGGGAAGGCAAAAATAAAATAATTCAATTTTGAGAGCAATCAATCAATAGTCAATGTCATGACACAATTTTAACCAAAGTTCATGGAAATGTTGAAGGTCAGGCAATGATTAAATCTCTTCAGTTTAAACCGTAAAGAGCAAAGGTTAAGCTTACAAGATTATATGAAATTTTGACCAATATGTGTGGATGTTAACACGATACCTCAGCAATTCTGATACAATTATAACCAAACATGGTGAAAGCATTGAGGGTTAGTCATCTAGCAAAGCTCTGGCTTTTAAGAAAAGGAGGTCAAAGGATAAGGCAAGGTCTAGGTAAACAGTTTTTATCCGATTTAAATAATTGTGGAAGGGTTGAGGAAAAGGTAAGAGTAAAAAAAAAGTTTCAGTTTTGAAGAACAATCAGTCAAAGATGAAAGTTACAAGAAAAGTAAAATACTAAAGTTATAGGACCAAGTAAACTCAAGTAGCTTTGATCTGTTTTGAAACAAAGTTGGTACCAGAGTGAAGCAAGCATGAAAGGATTCAATTTTGATAATCATTGATTGTCACGAGACAAGGTCGGTGTTCGGTCCGTGTGTCTCTGTGTGAACAAAATAACTAAAACGGTTTTGATTTTATATATGTTTCACTTGTTGAATGAGTTGGGATCACCCAAATGGTTGCTCTAGTGCATTTAAAAAGCATTAGGTCTAAAGATGAGGTAACAAGGAGAGGTAAACTTTAACATCCTTTATCCAATGTACAATGAACATCACGAATGGAGACAGGTTAAAATGAAGATGAAGATATAATGTGAAATCGGTCAAAGGTCAAGGTCACCGGGAAAGTCAAATCAAGTAAATTTGATCTGTTTGGGACCAAAGCTGATGGAAGGGTTAAGGGATTGGAAAGTGATTTGATTTTGAGAGTAATCTCTCGAAGGTCGGAGTCACAGGACAAAGTCAGTTAACTGGTCATTTATTCCAGTTCGCGGAGGCGGATGTTGCAATCTTTTAGTGCTTCGTTTTTAAATGCGGGGATCGTTCACTATATGATATCTGCTTGGGCTAAATAGAGTCATCTATAAGTAGCAAGAATTAAAAAAAAATAAAAAACGTCATTTGAGGGAAGGCATAAGTGAGAATCATTACCTATGTAGATGCAAATTTCATTTCTTCAAAGTTCATCAGTACAGCTCGTCACAATTTCATCCTACTTCATCTAGTTACTTTACCTACTTACATCTCTACATTGAATTTTTCTCATTAATA
The DNA here is from genome assembly GCF_032717465.1 of Coenobita brevimanus. Classification (NCBI taxonomy): domain Eukaryota; kingdom Metazoa; phylum Arthropoda; class Malacostraca; order Decapoda; family Coenobitidae; genus Coenobita; species Coenobita brevimanus. Next base: position 20,658,423 of record NC_137057.1, on the reverse strand, counting down.
ATCCATCAGGGATATGTGTACATCGTTTATCAGTTGATCACCTGATGTGTCTTTTATGTTGTGACTTAGAGGAAATGGTTCCTTGGCATTTCATACTCCAGCAATGGTATCTTCTCCCATGAAACACATGTCTTTATATACTCCTTGAAACTCTTTTAAGGTCGTGCAGCAACCCAGCTCTCAACCACCATCTACAAAACATCATCTTCTTGTCTATCACTCTGCTTCCATTTCGTGTTTTTCACATCAATCATTCATCATATCCTCCCCAAGATAATTCGTTGTCTGGTTTCCATTTCCAACGAATTATCTATAATCTATCGGTTTCTGTAGTCAACTTATATATTTCATTCTCACTAACAGCAATCTATTATATTTGGGCGACGGAAGCCATAATTAACAAAAACATTGAAGTAAGCTTAATAGTCTTTTCATAACTTTGATATAACTTTGTAGTAACTTTAGAGCAGCGCTTGGTAATTTTATTTAGCTAGCGAATCCCTACGCAGTCAGAGGGCTTATATTCGTCCATCTCGCTCTGTCATAGTTTACTGGGCCAATATATGGCCCGGGCCTCCCAAAAGGCGAGGCAATCTATAACAACAATCTGTCATAGCCAGCTTTTCTTCTAATAACCAACCTTTCAATACAACTCAAGCGACACGTCTGTCATATACAGCACTCACACAATGTGTTCGTCCATTTTCTTAGTAGTCTACCTACTTTCTTCTTCCAGCTATCCAAGTCATCTGCAGGCTTTCCAAGCATACCTAACCCACATATACTTCCCCAGCTTGTTCATCCACGTCTTTCTTGATTTATCTCTTCGTATACTTCCATTTACTCCGGTACCATTCCCCTCCGCTCACGACACAAGTCCCTACTTCATACACAACTGTATCTTATAGTTCGTTCCTACCCTGCCTCTATTATCGACTGCTGTACACTCATGGAACATTCCTGAACGTACCCTCCCTCCCTCCCCCACGCTTACTCATCTTGTCTTCCCATTTCCTGCTTTATGTGGTTCACCTTCCAAACACCCCATTCTCACGACACATCACCTCCTCTCCTTTTCTTTTTCTTTTGTCTAATGATAGCCTCACTCTCTTCCCTCTCCCAACCATTCATCATATTCATTAATCTTCTCTCCCACCACATCCAGCAACTTTCCCTCATGTACTCGTACGAGTATTATTTGATAATTGGCCCTCCATCTATTTCTCGGCATACCCTTGAATATACATCGATTTATATATTTAATGGTTAATGGTGCATCATGTGAGCTGTGACCAAGCACAATAAAGCTTTCTAAGCAACGATCCACATTCCTGTTGTCGCCTACTTACAATTCTTACATCTTATCTCGCCAATTTTTTTCACAGTGTCTTGGCCCAAACACCCTCCTACACACTATCCTCTTTCATGTACTTCCCTGCCATCTTTATGGTCTCCTTCATTCCCTGAGCTCTCCATTTCTCATGCATCCCCCGAGCCAACTTCTCCTCTTCTGACTTACTCTTAGTGCCCGTGGCCAACTCTGGCGAGAGAGCATCTCATAACTTTTGCCGAGTAACATACGGCCTGCCTCTGTTATGTGTGGGGCGCGCTGGCAGAGTCCTCCCTCATGATTATGATGCTACTGCTCTTAGGTTAAAGCGCAGTGTTTGCTTTATTGATGTTCCGATGTAACAGACAAGAGTTCCCCTTAGCACGTTATGTCACCGATGACTGTTTTCCCTAACATTCCACCGTGTTGATTTCTACCTTTTCTATTTGTATACAATCATCTATCTCAGGGGTTCTTAACCTGGGGTCCATGGATGGGATACAGGGGGTCCGTGAAGGTCAGAATAATTGAGAACAATTAAGCGACATTGAGTGATGCCGTTTGGCTTCATTAACTTAACAAAACAAACAAACAAACAAACAAACTCGAAGTCTTGAAAAATTCTGGTGTTCGTTGACACAGGCCTTCCCTCGTCTGGCAAAGCGAGCTATGTGTGCTCTGATTCCGTTTACTACTACATACCTTTGTGAGTCAGGGATTTCAGCGCTTGTTTCTATCAAAATGAAAAGTCGAAATCAACCGGATGTCAACGATGACATGCGTGTTGCCTTGTCAAAGACCACTCCACAATTTCATCTTATTCAAGTCAAACAGCAACAACAACTCTCTCACTGAAATGAACTTTTGAGCAGACTTAAAGTTTTGTTTTGTTTAATTTGCTCAAGTTGGATCTATTTCATTTTTTCGAGTGGCCATTAGTTTTTGCATGAAAAAGAGTGAGAAACATAATTCTTTGTAAAGACTGTTTTATACTTTGTGATACACTGCGTGAGGTAGTTTTCAATAAAATAACGTATATTCATTGCATGCAAAATTCTGCGTTTGTGCTTATGTGCATTTTTGTAGGGAAGGGGTTCATTGCATTCACTAGATTCTCGAAGGGGTCCGTGACTCAAAAAAGGTTAAGAACCACTGATCTATCTATTTCGGTGTATCATTGTTCTCTCTCTCTCTCTCTCTCTCTCTCTCTCTCTCTCTCTCTCTCTCTCTCTCTCTCTCAGTAATAGTAGTAGTGGTAGCAGTAGTAGTGAAAGTATCAGTAGTAGTAGTAATAATGATAAAAAACAAAATTAATAGTAGTAATAATAATAATAATAATAATAATAATAATCATACTGCCTCTTTCCTCACATGCAGGTAGGGTGATGTAGTGTACAGAGAGCCAGGAAAAGCAAAAATGCGATAATGAGAGAACATATTATTAGCACACTCAATGAAACGTACCCCACACTCATTCACTCATCATTCAGTCCCCTGGAGTCCTCAATATACCCGATAGGCACCATTTATTCCACATTTAACTTCACATTCTCCCAACCGGCTGAGTCAGTTTAACAACTGTCAAGTTAAAAAGGATTGACAAGCCCTGTTCATACACTCCTCCCCACCAAAATCATCCAGCCAGCTCGATTCCTTCTCAGTTCCCTAGCCTCATGAGCCGCCAGACTTCTCTTTCTCACACACTCATATACTATATCTATTTACCCTCCTCTTGGCCTCCCCCCCCCCCTCCCTCGCACTTTCAAACTCACTCCGGTATACCCTTTTTACCACTAGAATCATACCCATTCTCTCCACCTATTCATACCATCTAAGCATATTCTCTTCGACTCAGGTATCCACAGACTTCTTTACTCCACATCTTTAAAGAATCGCGTTATTTTCTATTACATCCACTCTCTACGTTCCACACACATTTCTCAGCAACCCTGTCACACCTTTCGTTTTCATGCCATACAATTACTTCACACTAAAACTACTTCGTGCAAGCCCCTTCCAGCCGCCACACACGACCTGTACTTCTTATCAAGGCCTTCATAGCACCAGCCACTTTCCTTTCCCCTGTCACTGTACGTTTCACATCTTTTTCACATTTACCTCTCTTTTCTGTCACTGCAGCCGGGTACTAAAAAGTCTTTCACCAATTCAAGTCCATCCATTAGCCGTAAATTCACACAAGGAGTTACCTTCCCTTTTAACAACTGTTATTTTCCTCTTATCTATATTTACTTCCAAGGCACGACGCTCAGTGAGATCTACAAAACTCCGCACCGGTCAACTGAACTCTTGTTCGCTATCTGCCAGTAGCACTGCTTCATTGGCATACATTAGGGCAGAAATACTTTGTCTTTAACCAGTAATAACCAATGACATCCCTCTTCATCCTATCAGAATTCAATTAGTCCCAGAACTACTTCTATCTGGAGCTCGCTTCCAAAGAATAGTTTTAGCCGCAAACTTCAGGCCGTAGCAGTGCAGCTCCAACTGTTACAGATCTTTTTAATGAACGGAGGACACTTGAATTTTGGTGCATCGATTTTTTTTTATTTAATTTGTTTTTCCTTACTCTGTCCACCTTTTGTTGAAATAAATAAAACGGTGATTTATCTCATTTCTTCTATCTATCTATCTATCTGTCTATCTATATATCTATCTATCAATTTATCTATTTATCTACCAATCTACCTATCTGTCTATCTATCTATCTATATATATATATATATATATATATATATATATATATATATATATATATATATCCATCATCTAATCCTACATTACCCCATGAGGAGAGTGGGAGCCCGGGGCTGAGCAGTTAGTCACTAAACCACCAGGCGCCAAAATTTGGTTATATGGTTACCACCCCGCGTAGTGAATGGTTTCCTGGTGCACAGGAAACCATTTGGCTTGTCACTCAGTGTAGAGTCACCCACAGGCAGCAGGAAGAGGAAAGAATGAAGAAAAGAAAGACAGAAGAGGGAGTGTAAAGTTACCCGTAGGCAGAAGGACAGGGGACGAATGAGGGAAAGGAAGACAGAAGAGGATGGAAGGAAAGAAGGATGGAGTAGGAAAGGGCAGACACCTGACAGCAGCACTACATCGAGTGAGTGGATGGTGAGAGCCCCCACCTACCACAATCTATCTATCTATCTATCTATCTATCTATCTATCTATCTATATATATATATATATATATATATATATATATATATATATATATATATATCTATATATATATATATATATATATATATATATATATATATATATATATATATGCTGTCTCCCCCTCCTTCTCCTCCTCCTCCCCATCTCACCCCAAAAGTTTTTTTTTTTTTTTTTTGTATTCAGTACAGACGCCCCCCTTCCCTTCTCATTTCTATAAGCATTGTTGTATTTTTCCCTCACATCCTTCCTCCTCCTTTTGTGATATGGCAGGTTATGAATAATCCTTACCCTTCATCTCACTCTGACGCAAGAGGCTTCCAGTTCTTGCCTCAGAGAGAGAGAGAGAGAGAGAGAACCAGGTACTCATTAACCGCATTATCCTAATCCATTATTATTTTATACTTACAATGAGAGAAGACACTGTTCTTACATCATTAATTTTTCTTTTGGCACCGTTAGTACCAGCACCACTCGCTGTTGTACCAAGGAATAGACTTACTCCATGTCATTTATATTACTACTGACTTTAATTTAAAAAATTATAAAAAGAAATCGGAATTTAACTTTCGTTCTACCTGCCATACTATTTACCTAAGTTCATGCATTTCGAAATTTGTGATCAGGTACAATGTTTACGCACTATGACTGTGTTGTTTCATTATCGCCCGCCTTAGGAGGCGAAGCGATGATGTTTTTGCCTGTGTGTGTGTGTGTGTGTGTGTGTGTGTGTGTGTGTGTGTGTGTGTGTGTGTGTGTGTGTGTGTGTTCCCATTATATCTCATGAACGGCTTGAGCTGTCGATATGAAACCTTCAAGGTATCAAGATAGGGCAAATATCTTGGCCGAGTTCGAAAATGGGCACTCGGGATCAACGTCATGGTCACCAAAATGGCTGTCAAATGCCAACTATTTTATATCATGGCATTTAGCACCATTATACCTCATGAACGGCATGAGCTGTCAACATGAAACCTTCAAGACATCAAGATATGGCCAAAATCTTGGCCAAGTTCGAAAATGGGCACTCATGATAAACGACAAGGTCCCCAAATGACTGCCAAATGTCAAGTAGTTTTTATCGCCCGCCTTTAGCTCCATTACATCTCACGAACGGCTTGAACTATCAACATGAAACCTTCAGGGTATCAAGATATGACCAAAATCTTGGACTTGGACAACAGCATATTTTAGCAGGCACTTAGCGTTCGGCTCCCGAATGCTTCTCTTTCATAATATCACTTTTTCCAACTGCATTATTAGCCCAGAACTTAACGTCTGCCCAGTCTTACACGATAAGCTCTCTTCTTTCTTCTTTTGATATGTAAACATAATATTGGTGAACCTTTTCCCGTCTCCAGGTTTCCAGTGTTCCTCAGCCATCCAGACCAGCCCTCCATGTCCCTCAGTAATCCCGCTTAGTCTCAACGAAAACGAAGTCAATGCATAAAATTATCTGGTCCCGACTCCCTTGAGCCATTACCACTGGGCATTCCATCACACACACACACACACACACACACACACACACACACACACACACACACACACACACACACACACACAAGAAAAAAAGAAAACTTCCACATTCCTCGCCGCTCGTCAACACACCTTGGCTACCATTAACCACACAATCTTTTCAGTATCAGTAACTCCTACACCCGAAAACGTCTTCTGTGTTTTTACATGTTACCGGCATTTTTTCTATGTCCAGGGAAGCCTTTATACTGGATCGGTCTTATGTAACCTTCACAAACCCCTTCACTCAAAGAGGTCCGTCAATATTAGATTCAAATTGTCTGTAGTTAAAAAGAATAAACTAAATTTCTCTCTCTCTCAGTACAAGCTTTTCCTATGTGCAAACTTCAGCCAGGTCCCCCACACATCCTCCTCTCACAGTTAACACCTACCTAAAGTCCCAGGCAGGAGACGTACGCAGAGTGAGCATAATCTGTGAGTGATAGTCGGTGAAAACTCTGCGTATTGATTGCCAGACATTAAATCATAGCAGAGTAAAATGAGTTCCCACAAGATCGCCCTTAGACTGGCAGGAAAATAACCACACTGTGATCATTATTCGTCTCGTCTCGAATCATAGCGAGATCGGTTTGTTATGGAGAATATATACGAGTATAATGCAGGAATACGGAAGGTTTGTACATTCTAAAGCCGTGATTCCCTAACTGTATACCACGGCACACCAGGGTGCTGCCGTTATTTCCGTAATCTATCTATCAGTCATTGCCAGACGCCTTAATCCCAAAAGGGGTGGCCATAAACAAATCGCCTCCAAGTCACCCTGTCCCCACCATTTCACGTCCCTGCTCCCAGGTCACACCCCTCTCTCTCATATACCTCTCCATTCCATCCCTCCATCTCATCCTTGGCTTCCCTCTCCCTCTCCCCCCTTCCACCTCACTCACATACACTCTCCTCGTCAATCTCTCGTTTTGCATCCTCTCCACATGGCCAAACCACCTCTATGTTTTTTCCTAACACTTCCTATCACATCCACATCCACACCACAACATAGCGTGTCGCAAAAATTTGATGAAGATGTAGACCTGTGCTATGAAACTTGTAATTTGTCATTTATCCTTATCTAGGGTGACTGTTTATGAATGATTGTTGTTCTCGTTACTGAAAGCAACTTCATATTGGGCTGTTGGTGGAAAATCTCGAAAAACTAAATGCTAAACTCCTTGCATCAAATTGCTAAATATAATATAATTATAATACGTCCCCATGGTTGTTCAATCTGTATATGGATGAGTGAAAATTATTTGTGTTTTCTTTGTTTTTTTTTGGCGTTGGAGCTATTCTTACTATAACGCGTTGCGACGCTCTTACAGCTACATTTATGGGCCGATTGCCCTGAAACTTCCTATGCTTGCAACTGTGCCTAGAATACCAAGACAGGTTAGTGATTTAATTAATTAAACTTAAATAATTTTCGTTCATTTATTCATAACGTGATAAACACCAGAGCACGCCAAAACGACTACGAGTATCCCAAAAGGTGCCAGTGTTCAATTCGGTTTCGAACACTGCTAAAGCACTGGACAGGTTTGATTCGAATGCAGCCACGATCCTGTAATTCATTTGGAAAGAAAACGGACTTTCCCGTACAAGCAGCATTTATACCAGAGGTCGCGGCCACACGTGTGCTCGAACAAGTACTGGCAACATGTAAGCAACACAGTAACGAACACGCTGCAAACATGTTGGGAACAGCAGCGTCCAGATCACGTTGGCAACATCATGATGGAGTTTCAGCTGCCTCGTATGGGCACACGTATCCCATCGCCTCTGCTGTCAGTGTTCGAAGCTGCACTGAAACATGGTTGCATACGTCTGTCCAAATACTGCTGAAAACATGTCCCTGAAGATGTTGCCTGCCGTGTTGCCAACGTATGTTCGAGAGCACGTGTGGACGGGCACAGAAGCAAGCTTTAAGAAATCTCATTCTTTTATTCAAAAGTATTTCTTCAACATTTTTCATGTACTTTATCAGCCCTAAAGTTAATGCGTATTACTTCTGCCTCAACTATGTATAATGATGTCACATAGCGTCTTGTATCAACTCATTATTTATTTCGCAAATACCCTTCTGTTGTTGTTTTCTTTCCATCAAAAACCTCGTCTCCATCAACATCCTAACCCTTTGAATCCGGTTATGACTTTTTAGTTTGGCTAGGATAGACTTTTTAAACTGAAGATAATTTTCATTAACCTCCTCACCACAAGGAGTCTCTCCCAGGTTGAATAAAATCGTCTGGCACAAGCAGGAGTCTGAAGACAAAAAGACCGCTTTTGCTAACAGGTGACGCTTCGTTATCCTCTGTCTCTTTGTTTTACTTTCTCGTCTCCATTACATCCATGTCTGCCGTACTTCTATTTGCCTCTCGACCAAACTCCCGATTCAGTATTGTTTCCTTTACCCATCTGACTCTGATCCAAAATTACGAGTTTTGTAGTTGGTGAGAAACTCGAGTCTAGTTTCAAACAGTTTAGAACCTTGCTGAAGCTCGGCCATAATGTAAAATCCAAAAAGAAAACTTTAATGAGGAAAAAGTATTGTCAAATTAAAACATGTTTGATACGTCATACAGTTATAAGAAATAGCGTGCCTCATTGAGAAACAGAACGAGGATATATATAAATACCTGAACCTAAAGTCAACGTACTGCCTGGCTAATTACATGGAAATCTTGGAAAACAAAAGCTTAAGAAAAATATGCAGGCAGAAAATTACATCGAGAAGAACAAAATCTCCCGGACGTGATGGTATTACAAAGTGTGGACGTATTTAACTAAACAGGGCAGCCATGATTGTCGTGGGTGTATGGATACCCTGCACAACACTGAGGATATGATGTCTTGTACATATGTGAATAATAATAATAATAATAAAAGCTAAATGGACTATTGCCTTTACCTTTGACTATGACTGTAACTGTGGCTGTGGGTGTAGGTGTACTGGGTAGGGTAAGTAGGGGGTGTGGTGAAGTATACTCGTAAACAGGTGTTAATGAGCACAGCCCTTCCGCCGTCTTAATATGATCACATCAAAAGCAGTCACACAGTCGTCTCTCTCTCTCTCTCTCTCTCTCTCTCTCTCTCTCTCTCTCTCTCTCTCTCTCCTCCTCCTCCTCCTCCTCCTCCTCCTCCTCCTCTTTGTTCTCCAGATACCTTACTATTACTTTTGTTTTATTTTTCTTTACCACTAAATTTCTGCAAGAAGCCATGTTCTGTTAAGGTTTAGTTCTTATTACTTTTTCATAATTTTTATTTTTCCATTCATCTTTGTCCCTCAGTTGCAGTATTAGCCGCTCCTATCTTTCCTCACTCTCCCTCCTCTGTTCCTCTCCCTCCTCTGTCCTCTTCATCATTCGCGTTACCACGTTCTATCCACAAAACACTGTTTATTCTCTCCATCTGAACTGTATTTTTCGACCCTTCCTTTCAGCCTCATCCATTTTTCTTCCTTCTGCTTCTACTTTATTTTCCTTTTCTTACGGCATTATTTGTAGATCTGCCAATCATCCTATTTAAATATTTGTCTATCTATCTGTATATCAGTCTGTCTTTATCCTTATTTATCTCTTTATTATTGATAGCTAGATGGATTGATTTTTGTTCAGGGTGGATGAATGTTTTCATCTAGAATGTTTTGTAGGTCTTCAAGTCCACTTCATCATTCATCACATTAAAAGAAATAGACACTCTCATTCATTAATATGCCACAACAACATCTGCCTGTGAGATGTAGTCTTCGAAGAGACATATCAGCTCCTATATATATGCTGCTTCAATGCAGCCACAGAGAAATTTACTTTTCCCACTCTACCAACGATCTCATAAAAGAAAGTAAATGAAGCTTCCTCTTCCCACTGCCATCCATCAGCATAATTTGATGTTTCGTGAAGGTCAAAATTATTTCGGTTTACAACTGCAGAGGTGTTTGGAAAACTGCACATATGGCAAGCAAGTTATTATGCGTTGTAGTAAAAACCACACTGATATTTATGGGAAAAATTATCAAATTTGCAACAAGAAAATTAATCCACTGACATGCTTCATTCCTCCACTATTGACGTCTCATACTCCAGTGAGACACTGTAAACACTTGCCCCAGGTGAAGAACCGTTGCTTGTGCCATGCACTGTGAAGTTTTAATTAAACAGGGATAACTCACTTTTCTTTTTCATTCAAACCGTCAATCTCTTGCATCATTCACATTGCACAGATTTCAGCATCGATCCTTTCAATCGTTCCGCGTTCTCATCCTGTCTCTAATAATTCCAGCCTCCCTTGGTCTCTCCTCATGCATAACTACGAGTATATCCCCTCACTCCAGTTTTCTGTAACGATCTCTCAGTTCTCCGTAAATTATTCATCCACGTTTCCATTTCTACCATCCCCATTAATCTTACAACCTTCCCTCAAAACTCATTTTATACGGACGTTTTTATATATATATATATATATATATATATATATATATATATATATATATATATATATATATATATATATATAATATTTCTTGATTTCTCTTACACTGTCCTCTTCACGATCTTACGTTTCCACTTCTTTCCTTACGCTGTATTTCTGATGGTTTTGGAGGCTTTTTAGAACATCTTCATTATCGAAGTACTTTGTATAATGTGTTACACCTTCATATTCTCTTGTAATCTTTTTATATCTCTTGGATCTGCTCACCATCCACTCAGTTGTTATAGTGATATTCTTCTTTATCTTCCATATTATCCTACTTTTACATAGGGTCAATGTGCTGGACCAATTTTCTCAATACAGCTCGGTTCTCAGCTTTCTCTCCCGCCAGCCCCTTCCCTCTCAGATCTTCCTTCACACAGTCCATCCACCTCCTCTTCGATCTTCCCCTCTCCCTCTTTTCTTGTACGCCTATTGTCACTACTCTCCTTGACACATAATTTCCATCCCTTCTAATCACATGCCCATACCAAATTAGTTGTGGAGAGGTTGCATTAAAACAACTAGACAAAATTCAGAACAAAGCTGTTAGAATGATTAACAACCCTGCCATCACAAATAAACTACATAACCCGCAAGTAAGAAAGAATGTTGCCTCCCTTGCATTATTTTACAGATATTTTTTTGGCAAATGCTCAGGGGAAGTTTGAGTCCATGGTGCCACCTCTCTATGCCTTCCCTCGTGCTACACGGGCATCTGGCAGCGCTCATGACTGGAATGTCACTCAACCATATTGCAGAACTTCTGCCTATCAGAATTCTTTCATTCCCCGAACTACATCTCTCTGGAACTCGCTTCCCCAGAGTTGTTTTCCTCCAAATTTTAACCCACAACTGCTCAAGTCTAACTGTTACAGATATTTTATGAATAGAGGACACCAGTAATCTGGTGTATGGATTATTTTTTTTATTAATTTGTTTTTCCTTCCTCTGTTCTGTTGTTAAAAAAAAAAAAAAATCAACACCTCACCCACATTTGCTGTCCCTCAGATTCTCTCATTTCTAATCCTGTCTTACTTCGTTACTCTGCAAATCTATCTCAACATTCTCATCTCCGTCACATCCAACTTTTCCTCCTGCTCTTTCTCCGATGTCCACACCTCAGCTCCATACATCAAACTCGGTTTCACCACCATTTCATACACCTCACCCTTAAGCTCATGTTGATTTTTCTCTTACACAGAAATCCCGATAATCCTCCAAATCCTTCAGCCTACCTGCACTTTGTGGTTTACTGGCGCATCCAAGTCTCCATTCTCGGTCACTGTCGATCCTAGATATATAGACATCGCTCTTTTCGCACTCACTTGCAACAAACTAATATCTGAATTTTTATCTTCGTTCGGCCTAAGTTATTCCCTTTTCTACATTTACATTCCTCTGTCTTCCATAGGCCTTCTCTATTCTTCTAATTTTCTCTCCGTCTCCTCTCTTCTGCTGTTCCGTAGCTCTATCTCATCAGCAAATAGCATGTAACATGCAACACGGGGAATGATCTCCGACCCCACGAACCCAACACTTCCATAATTAAATATAAAAACCAAAGGCTTAAAGAGGATCTCTAATGAAAACCAACTGTACTTAAAAATTAATTTGTCAGGCTTACGCTATTTTTGACCTGGGTTTTCGTCCCCTCATATATAACCTTTACCATTCTCACATACTTCCCCAGCACACCCTTCTCCCTCATACACCTCCATACCTCCTGACGTGGAACTCTGTTGTAGGTTTTCTCCAAGTCATTGAATGTCAGATGCAATCCTCTCTGCCTCTCGCTATGTTTCTCCGTCAATCGCATCTGCGCAAAAATTACGTCTGTAGACCCTCTACCCGGCATAAAACCAAACTGCTGCTTCCATATTGTTGCCTCCTCTCTAAGGCTATGTAATCCTTTCCAAAATCCTCATTGTATGTGATATCAACTTTATCCCTCAGTAATTGCTACAATCCTGGATGTCTCTCTTTCAGGTAACTCAGCATCGAGTGACATGCCAAACAAGTTCTTGAAGTCCAGAAAACCATTCGTTTTACTGCTGGCAACCATATTACCAATAAGACGCCTGGTGGTCTTCTGGGTTAAGATGTAAGCCCTATAAAACTACTTCGGAGATGTTGGGATTAATTGCTCTTCTGGGACGAACAATTGCTCCTTCTCGCCTGCAACATCACGACTAAGTAACCTTCCCCGGAGCCGCTACTTTCCTGAAGCAACAAAAAAGAGCTTAATGACGGGAAAATAGAATAAAGGCATAGTTTACATAACTAACACAAAAGATGATGTTAAGGCTCGATACTCAGAAGAAAACAGCTAAAGATGCTTGAAGGCCTCCTCAGCCAGCAGGTATACCACCCACATGGCTTCATCCTCGCTTATCTTTACCTCCCCTTCTCGTCTAGTAAGCTGTTCATGTTGTTGATGATCAGTCCCAGCATGTCTGGTAGCGCTGATCTATCAAACCGTAGGCAAGCAACCGCCCCTGCCGGGTAGTCCCGTGCGGTGATTCGGTGAACCGATGATCCTTTGCGGCTGACAGTGCCTCACCACAGCGAGGAGCGAAGAATAGCCCAGTGTGGAAGTTTGGTTCCTGGATGGACGTCCCACTTGCATCTCCACCCAGTTAACAGGGGAACCATAGATAGTTCCACTTTATCCCGTTGTTTTGGTTATATAGTTACCACCCAGCGTTGCAAATGGTTTTCTGAGCTACAGGAAACCATTAGGTTTGTCATTCAGTGTAGAGCCACCTGAAGTGGAAAGAAGATAATAAAAGAGAAGGAAAAGGAAAGAAGGTAAGGTGACTGAAGCTGAAGTTATGAAAAGAACATGACTGGTTAGGAAAGAAAAGAGGCAGGAAGGAAAAGCGGATGATTATACTGAGAAAGGAAGAAAAATGAGGATTTTAAAGGGAGGGGAAAATGAAGTCAGACAATGGTAAAGAATTATCGAAAGTAGGAGAGGAATGCGTGATGGCACACTAATACAGAGAAAAATATATAGGAAGGGCTAAAAGGAGAGAGAGAGAGAGAGAGAGAGAGAGAGAGAGAGAGAGAGAGAGAACGAGAGCGTAAGTGGGTAGAAAAAAAGAAGAGAAATGCCGAAAAAAGCAAATGGCTGTATTGAAAAAATCAAGGGGCAAGTATGAAAGCATAGGAGCAAAAAACTTGAGGGAGTGATGTTTGGCAATTGCTGTGAGTGCCGGAAGGAGAGGAGGGGCAGCGGGTAGGACTGGGAGGGATGGAAGGGAGAGCGTGTGTGGAAGAGGAAGGGGAAAAGGAAGATTCAGATAGGAGTGTGGAAAAAGATAAATGGCACGAGAGAGCTAGGGATGGTGGAAACGCACAGAAGAGAACCACCTCCGGAATATTGTAAGAGGAAAGACAAATTATTTACGAGGAAGGCGGAGGGGCGAACCCCGAGGGTACCACCTGCTATAAACTCTGGTCCGTGTGAAGGATCAACTATTGTTTTTTTTGTGTGTGTGTGTGTGTGTGTGTGTGTGTGTGTGTGTGTGTGTGTCTACATAGAAAGTTTGGCGTTGTCACGCTCAGAGGAGATCCCTTTTTTGTGGAAGGTAGTCATCGAGGGTTCCGCCCTGCCTTAAATGTGGCCGAGGCAGACATCTAAAATTATGCAAAATTACATGTTCTTAGGTTATGAAACACGACCATGTATAAAGACTTTGGCCTGGACCCCCGGGAGTCATAGCCACTCTCCGGGGGATGGCCTTTGGGACCTCTACCGTAAATCTAGTTAAAAACAACTATTATATAAAATTTCATATTCTTAGATTTTAAAAATATGGCATAATCACCCCTGGATGCCGCCCCACTTTGCCAGTGAGAGTCATCATACTGTTACGTCCCCGTCTCACACTGCCACAGGCTCCAACAGCACTAGATCAGTATAGGAAGGACGATGCCCAGTGCGTTGTTCATCCTAGAGGCAGCATTTCAGTGTACAACAGCACAGCACCACAAGAGCTGTAAATAAACACTGGCTTTTTTAGCTCACTGTCTACATTTTCCATATAATTACACTTAATGCTGTCCAACTTCACTTCACTATTTTTACAAATACCGAAGATATACAAATTTCACTAACTACACTGACAGTGTTTGTCAACAACACTTCACTGTTTTCACAAGTACTGAAGCTATATAAACTTCACTAACTGCTCTGCACTGACACTACACTACACTCAAACTGAACTGACAACTGACTGAATCTGCTCTAGACTCTTCCCGATCCTTATATAAGCTTTCTGTATTCTAGAGTGATCTACTGCTTCTACAAAGTTCTCGTGCATTCTCGACGGAGCAACGGTTACAACCGTTACCAACTTGGAGACATCCAAAGCATGCCAGATTTTTCCTACACTACATAACACTAAATTATTTAGCATACAAACTGAGATAAAATCATATAATTTAAGAACCAATCACACAGATAAAACATTATTCAGAAAAAGAGCATAAAAATTCATATATAACTTGGATACATCCAATGCATTCCAGATTATTCTTACACTACATAACACTAAATTATTTAGCATACAGACTGAGATAAAATCATGTAATTTAAGAAACAATCACATAGATAAAACATTATTGAGAAAAAGAGCATAAAAATTCTTGTAAAACTTACAAAATACCTCCACTCACAAATAGCAGGCTAACTAGCAACTCTGAACCAGAAGAAATATCAGGAATTCTCCGGCAAAATCTAGCTAGCAACCGTGCTTCTCAGCAATGCTCTACTAAACCAATGTGTGAAACTTCGTGTCTTAGGGTAAAAAATAATGCTACGCATAATGTCTTTTCCGAGACCTACAAAGGCCTCCCCCTCCCACGTGAGGGTCAACCCTCAGTGGTTCATCCCTTCTCAAAATGTGGCAAGGAAACATCTTTTCAATGAGTAAAAGTTTATGTTCTTTGCTTAACAACTTTGGTCGTGCATAAAGGCTTTGGTCCAGATAACTGGGGACATCCCCCTCTGTGTTTGGGAGGGGCTCTCGGAGGTTCCAACATGCTTACACCGTTGTGCCAAAAATTCATGTTCTTAGGTAAGAAACTAGCTGTGTACAGTAGAACGGTGTTGAGTTGGACATCCCGAGGCGGCCTTTGAAGATCCCACCCTGTGTGAAACTTGGCCAAGGGGAAAGTCTACCAATGTGCAAAATTCGGTTTCCTGAAACTACTCCCACTAGTCCTACACTGCTTCCTTTGTGAAAGTACCTTAACACAGTGATTGAGTGTGTGGTCGAGGAGTGACATTGCCAGGGCCATGAACTATATTTGGCCACACACATGGGTTCGGCGAAAAGAAGAGAGAGCCATGGGAAAGAATCAAACAGAAATACTGGAAAAAAAAAAATAGACATTAGAGAAAAGAGGTAGTTTGAGTGGACAAAAATGAAAGACAACAATGACCAAAACTGATCGAAAAAGAGGCTGAGAGAGAGAGAGAGAGAGAGAGAGAGAGAGAGAGAGAGAGAGAGAGAGAGAGGCTTATAAGAAAAAGTATCAATCACTGCAAGGCTTTAAGTCAGGTGGTTTACGAGCAAGGGTCTGGCCCAAAGGAAAGGCGGAATAAGAATACCTCCCCCTCTCTCCTTGCCTCCTTTCCTCGTAACTCGATATGTTTCCTTTTTTTTTTTTTTTTTAATATGCCTTAATTCTTTCACTTCCCCCTACCCCCTCTACTTCCATTAACTCCTTTAGGACTGTGACGCTGTTGAATTTTAAAACTGTTACCTTTCGCAGCTTTGGCAGGACTTCCGTAGTAAACAGGATAATGAAGGATCTAATTCTTCTAGTACGAAGTATCTCTTAGACTATTTATTTGGGTGGAGATGGAACAAAACATTCATGGAATTACTGTAGTAAAGGGACTGTTTTCTCTCCTTCCAGTACCCCATCACCTCCGTCAGTCCAAGCCTCATCACTCCAACACCCCCCACACGAAAGTCGTAAGTTTATCCTGGGGGAGTCGAGAGGAACAGGGCAGTAGGGAGAGGTTAAGAGGGGAGTGCATGGGGTGGAGGAGGGCAGGAGATGAAATTTTTCAGAAAAAAGTGTGTAGCAGTGGAATAAGAAAGAACCAGATAGATATTTAGGAGCATAAGAACGAAAGAATGATGGAACTGAGAAGAAAGGAGTGTGATGAAAAGGGAAGAGGAAGAGAGGAGCAGACAAGGAAGATAAAAAAAATGTATTTCAGACGAAGTGAGTGGGAATGGAAACGAAAGCCATGGAATCAGAGCAGCAGGGATAAAAGATAAAATTATGTAATGAAAAATTTTATTACATAGATTGTAAGATGAACCGATATAGCCATCATCCAGTCCTGCAGTGCCTCATCAAGGCCTTAGGAATCTGGAATTTGGCTAAGAAGTCAAATAGTTCTAGGTAAGGGTGATCAGTGATTGACCTCCGAAGGTAATACTTTGTGCAGTAAAGCCAATAATTCGTTAGACCTGTTCCATTATGGTAAGTTTCCGTTTTGTAACCCACGGGACCACCGAACACCCATAATTCTGTTACATGATTACCATTCTACGTAAAGACGGCTTCCTGGACTGCAGAAAACTGTTCGCCTTGTTAATCAGAGCACAGTCACCAGTAGTAACAATTATCTAGTGAGGAGATGATGAAACTAAAACTAATCTCAAAGGGAGACACAAAAAGCGAGAAAGAGTGGGAGGGGAGATGTAGGTGAATGGAATGCAGAAAGAAGAAGGAAATTAATGAGCGGTAGAATATGTCATAGTAAAGAGGAAGGAGGGAGGAAACATTATGGTCAGTAAGGAGGGCTGGAGATAGTTCGTGGAAGTGGGACTGGAGATATAAGAGGGAGATGAGGTGGCACAAAGGGACAAAAGACGAAAGAGCACCTATGATGGAGGGGAGGGGAGGAAAAGGAGAGTAAAGGGGTCTGGGATATGGGATGATACAAAATTAATGAGAGAGAGAGAGAGAGAGAGCTGGGTAAAATAAATCTGGCCAAGCCAATAACCTCACTGTTATATTTTCCCACCTGTAGTTCTCCTCTTTTCTTCTCCCCCAGCCTTCCTCCGTCTCTCATTCAATTTTTTCTCCTCCTCCTCCTTTCTTCCTCCTCCTTTTTTCACATAGTTGTTACTTACCAATATCTGTCCGTCCAACATTACTGTTCATTCCTCAACATTTCACTTATTCCTACTGTTTTTATTTCCTACTATTTCATTAACCCTCTTTCTGCTTTTAATCATCATCATCTTTATCTGCGCAAATATTTGTAAGTTACCGTACCCTCTTTCCTATTTTGCTCAACATTCACGGCAACAACGTCATCGGCTGCACATATCTAGTCTGGCTTGTCATGTGTAACGTTTTGACTTCTATTTCTCTCGCACCTCTTATTTTTCATTTTTCTCCTTTGTACTTTTTTTTTGGCCCTCCAGCATTGATATTGCCTGCTGTCTTACAGTATTATCCCATTCATTCTCCACGTGTTTTCACGCGTCTCACTAACCCTTATCGCTTGGGGGTCTAGCGAGCCGAGCCCTTCTCTTATCTGGTTTTTCCAAAAGTAGGCTTTTTTCAGCTAGTCAGAGGTCCATAAATACAACACTTGGAACTTTCAATGAAATATCAGAATGCTCTTCAATCCATTTCTCCATTGCAATTGTCCTCATGTCTGTAGGTGGAAGCGTTGAGGAGATAAATGATTAATGAAGGCAACTTGAGGGGTCGCGTGAAGCTGTGTTCATACGAGAGGTTGAGCTGGCGGCTACAATGCACAGCCTTTGCACCTGTCTGCGTCAGACGAGGATTCCTGATTCTTTGTTTGCACCCACACTCCGCTTTGTCCCACTTGACCTTGACGCTCCTCTCCATTGTCAGTTGGCTCTGCCACCTGAATGATTCACCACCCCTTGTATGTGTGGCAAGCTCAGCTTATGTGCCCAATATTTCTGGCCTTTTTAGGGTTTCAGGTTGTCGTCTTGGTCAGGCCATATTTGAACTGTACAGTACAATATGAATGTGGTAACTTTCCTAAATGATACTTGTAAATAAACTTGAAAGTATCCAGAGACACTGAGGAGGTTGACAGACGATATTAGATACATGTTTTATGAAGATATAAATCTGGTAACTTTCTTAAAACATACTTGTTAATAAATTTTTAAGAGTCCAGAGATACTGATGCAAGTAACATGATAATAGATATATGCTTTATGAGGATACTTTTAGTCAGCACAGGCGTAGCTATGGTGATCAAGTCCGATTCACTGCGTGCATTTTTTGCTAACTTTTGTGTTAACTCATACACTTAGTAGCACATTTTGTATGTATCTCCTGAATGCCTTGGCATATATGTATCAATACAGGCATACATTGCTGTGGATCTGGGAATAATTAACATTATTTTGGTACAGCTCAATCAGGTGTCAATGGGACACCTCTTTGCAGTGGCACCACCTCCCCGGAGGTCTCCTGTGAGCGAAAACGTCCCAACTATCCTGTCCCGATGGAGCATGGTGCCCCACCACAACTGCTGTCCCAGGGCACTTCACTCACTGGGAGTGCAGTGACTAGGTGCCGATATCTTCTGATCTCACCAGAGATCCTGTAAGAGCAACAGTTTCCTCCGTTGCACTGGTGTTCCACCTCAATGACACACTAGAAATCCAACAACAATATCAACAACAGCTTAGTCAAAGTTCAGCGTCAAAGGGTCTAGGTCAAAGTTTGGTTTCAGTGTCACTGTGCTCTTTGATTAGTAATTATCTAGTTGTTTGCACTTCCTCGACGGGCGAAGAGCAATGAGAAATTAACAGGGGTAAATATTAACAAAGGTAATGAATAAAGACAATAGCAGTAAAATATCGATTATGAGCAGAAGGACATAAAGAGAAAACCCGGATCCAGATTAGAGTCAGAAAGGAGCGAGATAAGCAATTGTTTGATAATATGGTATGAAATGAGTCATCGCTTATGCCAACTGACTGCATAGTAGCTTATGTCTCTGCTGAAGACTGTAAGATTAATCTTAATGAATTATTAGTAATGCAAGCAGAATATAGGGTGTTAAGGTTATCACTCATCAGCTTGTGTTAAGGGCAAGCATAACTGACGTCTGTTAAGGCAACAACTCGATATTTTGGGATGGGCAAATGAGATAATATTTAGTATTAATTTTTGGGGTATATCTGATAAATAATTCGTTCATTGTTCTGACGGCATTATTTGAACATGGTTTTACATTCTCTCAAAGCTGATCACTTAAATGGCATATGTTTAAAAGTTCGCTCAGTCATCTATATTATTAATAGCCATTCTTCCATGCACGATGGACCTCATCTTATCTATTTCTGCCAGGTAGGGTGCAGTGTGTACATGTGTGCTATTGGAGGGATGTTCTGTTTGTCAACAGTTTTCTCAGTTAAATATTTGATTGCAGACATTTTCTTTAGTAATAGGAGTTGCTGCTTTGAGCCAACAGATCAGCGATAGTAGGTTCATTCGTTTTCAAAGGCAGTTATGTATTACCATCATTTACTTAAGCCAGGGGAAATAGTTTGTGAATACGTGCCCGTAAGAGACTATGTAAGGAAATGTTAAAGCGAAATAAATGATTATACATCCGTCCATCCACTTACACTCATCTCGCCCTCCTTCCCTAACTTCCTCTCTGCCCTCCTTCTCCAATCCTCTCTCTCATCCTCTCCCCCTTCTCTAGCCAGTAATAACTCTTATATGTCACCCAGACAATAAATGCATTTGCGATAGATTTGTGTCAAGCAGAGGAGAGGAAATTTTGTGTTGAAGAAAAAAGGAGAGGATGTGGAAGATGAGGAAAGGTGGAGGAAGAGGAGAAACACCAGGGTGAAAAACCGAGGAGGTGGAAAAGGGTGAAGTACAGGACACGATGCAAACTTGTGACAAGGAAAAAAAGAACTCCAGGAAATTAGAAAAAGAGGAATATGGGGAAGAGTAAAGCAAGGTAGCAGATGAGAGCAGTGTTTGGAAAGTAAATAAGTGGAAAGAAGGAGGAAGGGAAAAAAAAATAAAAGGAAGGCGAGGAGTTTCGGATTTATACTGTGAGAGGCAGAGAATGTAAGCAACTGATGAAATTTATACTGAGGACGGCAAGAGCGAAAGGTGTTAGCCCAATGGACTGAAGAATGAAAAAAATCCTTGGATGATGGGGGAACGGAAAGCGAGGAGGGAGCAAGCGATGTAAGAGGCAAAGAGAGAGTGAAGAGAGAATGCTAAGGTAAGTGAAACCGACGAGAAGGTAAAAATCTGAAGTATTATTAGTATCGTATTGTTTATAAAAGTTCCAACATGCTTCCATGCGTCGGCCTTGGTCACCTAACGGCGGCTCTCCCCTCTGCTCGATTTCTGGCAACCTCCCTACTCAGTTGCTTATCCCTGAGGTCACACTAATCATATGACCTTGTCCCAGGTCTTTCTCGGTCTGTCTCTCGCAACCCTACCTCCGACGTTAACAATTCACACTTTCCGCATCCAAATGCCATCCTCCGTCCTCTCCACATTTCCAAATCATCGCAGTCTACCCCTCATCATCACAGCACCAATACACTCCAGTCCCATCCTTCTTCTCAACTCTTCAATCGCAGAATAATAATGTTATGAAAGAAACAGAAGGAGCAGAAGAATAGGAATGGTAAGGGACAGCTTGAAACAAGCTAAAGAAGTGGCTGGGGGGACACAATCTGGCCGCACTATGGGGTGGTACTACTACTCTGCGGCCAGGTTGTGTTGGGAAGAATACTGCCACCGTATTCCCTGCGTGTCGTAAAAGGCGACTAAAAGGAGTTGGGTGAGGCGACTAGGGATCCCCTCCTCTGTTTTTTTAGTTCCTAAAGAGACAGGCCATAGATAGGGATGAGGGACTGAGTTATCCCCGTACCCTGAAGATTGGGTCTATGAATGTGCGTGGATGTAGTACGATTGAGGCTAAAAGGGAGGAGATTGGGAGAATGTTTGTAAGAAGAAAGTTGGATGTGTTAGCTTTGAGTGAAACAAAGATGAAAGGGAAGGGTGAGTCTAAGTTTGGAAGTGAGAATGGAAGATTGTCAGGTGTTGATAGAGGAAGGGCAAGAGAAGGTGTGGCCTTGTTAGTAAGCCCGGAAGTACAGCAGTGTGTGATTGAATGGAAGGAGGTGTCATCGAGACTGATTTGGGTGAAAGCGAAATTTGAACGTGAGTTGTGGGTGTTTGTGAGTGCATATGGGCCTGGTAGTGAAAGGGATGAAGAAGAGAGGGTGTCTTTCTGGAATGATGTTGATGAGTGTCTGCAGAGTTTTGGAGCGAATGTGAATGTGGCAATGATGGAAGATCTGAATGCTAGAGTGGGAAATGTAGCAGTTGAAGGTGCAGTTCGTATGCATGGTGTGCCTGGAAGAAATGAAAATGGGGAACGAATGATAGGGATGTGCGTTGAGCGACAAATGGTGATTGGAAGTACCCTGTTTGAGAAGAAAGATATTTTAAGTATACAGTACATGGGTGAGATAGGAAGGTGGAATTGTTGTTGTTAGAGCATTGATGAACTATGTGGTTGTGTCCAGGAATGTAATAGGAAGATTGTTGGATGTGAGAGTTTTGAGAGGGGAGGGTGGAGGTATGTCTGACCACTACCTGGTGGAATGAAAGTTAAGAGTAGGTAAGAGATGGGTGAGAGCTAGGAGAGTTAGGTGTGGCAGGGAGGTTTTGAAAGTAAGTGAGTTGGATAAAAGAGAGAAGATGATAGAGTATCAGGAGAAATTGAAAGATGAGTGGAACGCAGTGAAATATCAGGAGAATGGCAGTGTGGAGGAGGAATGGCACTTGTTTATGAGCTGTGGTGGGGCATGCGGAAGAGATGTGTGGTGTGAGACGAGTGGGTGGTGGTGTAAGAAAGAGAAGTGAATGGTGGTGTGAGGAAGTAAGTATGGCTGTGGCTGAGAAGAGACGTGCATATGAAGTGTGGTTGCTGAGGAAGAATGAGGTGTCATATGAGAGGTACGAAGAAAAGAGGAATAGGGCGAGAAGGGCTGTGCGTGATGCTAAACTGGTAGCAGATGAGAGGTGAGGTAGGCGGTTGACTGAGAATTTTCAACAGAATAAGAAAATGTTTTGGAAGGAGGTGAAAAGGTGCGAAAGGGAGATTCTGAGAAGGAAGAACAACTAAAAGCAGAGGATGGAAGGATGTTAATGGAGATGGATGCAGTAAGGAAGAGATGGGTGGAGTATTTTAAAAGATTGTTAAATGTAGAGGAGGAAAGGGAGGCTGAGATTGTGGCAGATGGAAGGGTGCAAGGAATAAATGTGTTGGGAGAGTTGAGTGATTCTTTGGTCACGATGAAGGAAGTGCAGGAGGCAGTAATGGAGATGAAAACAGGGAAAGCTGCAGGTATGGATAGGTGTGCTGTGGAATGCCTGAAAGATGGTGGAGCAACTATTGTTGACTGGTTAGTAAGATTGTTGAATGTGTGCTTTGTGAAAGGTATGGTGCCAGTTAATTGGGCAAGTGCTTGTGTAGTCCCGTTGTACAAAGGTAATTATGATAAGTATGAATGTACTAGATTTAGGGGTATAAGTCTGTTGAGTGTTGTAGGTAAGGTGCAAGATACAGTGTTAATTAAGAGAGTTAGAGAGGGTACAGAGAGAGTGATTGGTTATGAGCAATGTGGCTCTGGGAGAGGGAGGGGATGCGTGGATCAGGTGTTTGCTGTGAAACAGGTGTGTGAAAAGTATTTAGTGAAAGATAAGGATGTGTTTTAGGCGTTCATGGATTTAGAGAAAATGTATGACAGAATTGAGAGGGAGGCTTTGTGGACTGTTTTAAGGTTATATGGACTTGATGGTAGGTTGCTAAAAGGAACAAAAAGGTTTTATGTAAATAGTAGAGCGTGTGTGAGAGTGGAAAATACTGTGAGTGATTGGTTTCCCCTGAGAGTGGGGCTGCGGCAGGGGTGTATGATGTCGCCTTGGTTGTTTAATATTTATATGGATGGTGTTTTAAGGGAGGTGAATGGAAGAGTGTTACATGGAGGTCTGAGTCTGGTGAATGTTGATGGTAGAGAGTGGAATCTGAAGCCGCTACTGTTTGCAGATGATACTGCACTGGTGGCTGATTCAGAGGAGAGATTGAGACAGTTAGTAGAGGAGTTTGAAAGGGTGTGTGAAAGGAGAAAATTGAAAGTAAATGAGAATAAGAGTAAAGTGATGAAGTGTACGACGTTGGCAGATGGTAGGAGGATGAATATAGTTTTGAATGGTGAGTTGCTTGAGGAGGTAGAGCGTTTTAAGTATTTAGGGTCAAATATTGCTGTGGATGGAAGAAAAGAAGTAGAGGTGAAGTTTAGAATGAATGAAATTGGAATGATACTTGGAGGAATGAAAAAAGTGTTTAGATGTCGTTCGCTTAGAATGGATGTAAACAGAAGGCTGTATGAGGGCGTTGTGGTACCGACTGCGTTATATGGGGCTGAAACATGGAATGTGGGTGTAGCAGGGAGGAAAAGTTTGATTGTAATGGAGATGAGGTGTCTGAGGAGTATTTGTGGAGTGACACGTATGGATCAAGTGAGAAATGTTGAAATGCGAAGGAGAACTGTTGTGCGGGAGATGGCTGATCGAGTTGAGCAGAGGGTGTTGTGATGGTTTGGGCATATTGAGGGAATGGATAATGAGCGACTGGTGAAAAAGATAACTAGATCTGATGTGAGAGGTGTAAGGCTGTGAGGTAGACCACGAATAGGATGGATGGACAGTGTGAAGAGGGCGTTGGATGAGAGAGGTATGTCTGTTAAGCAAGGCAGAATGGCTGTGCGTGATAGAAATGATTGGAGAGATATTGAAAATGAATAAATGATGACGCAGCCCTGAGGGTATATTCTCGGTCTGATCAGCTGATCAGGTCATGTGCGGGGAGGGGATGGGTTCATTATGATGTGGCAGGGGTAAACCAGCTCTGCTGTTGGGCCCTGCAACGGATGTCACTGATTGCACTGCTCAGTTGACCTTCGTGCGGTGTGGTGCGGTGAGGATCTGTCCCTTCTCCCTTTGGGGCTAAGATGCGAATGAATGTGTTTGAGTGTATGAGTAAAGTGGGAGTGTGTCGTCCTGTCTTGGCTACCTCCCTTTCCTTGGGGGGGGGGGAAGCCTAGGTATACTGTATAGACAGAAAAAAAAAAAGTGCACGACTACAAAGAACATAAAAGTGCTGTACATTAGGCCAAGGCTGAGAGAGAGGGAGAGAGAGAAATGGAGAAATGAATTCCCCGAGCTAGGCAACTAAGGCCATATAGCCTCCTGGGGTTACAGGAGGGAGCTACCCCTCCCGGCAACGGTAGCCCGGGCGAGGCTCGAACTTGCGACCTCCCGATCACAAGCTCAGCGCGCTACCACTGTGCTACCGCGCCCCCCAGAGAGAGAGAGAGAGAGAGAGAGAGAGGTGAGGATTACAAAACCGCCTGCATCTTTCTCTCAGTGGTAGCCTACAGGATGAAAACATTTTTTTTAATCACGTTTAGGACAGAAGGTCGAGCAAGTGCTTGTACGTTAGAATACAATAAGTTATACTTGGGAAGGAAATGGACACACAAAATTATGCCTAAATTGAAGTGGTGGTCTATTAGGCACGGTGACAATCTTGAGAGTAAAGTATTGTTAAATATAAGGAAGAAAACAATGCAGATGAAAAATGAATATACAGTATCGTCTTCAGTATGCGTGCGTGGTGGGGGAAGTTGTTGCTGTCCCCCAACTCATGACCACATATTTTTCGTTCCTTATGTTAGTATCAGCAGAGTCCACATGATGCTGGCCAATACAGTGTATGGATGGTAGAATTTACTGACCATTGCAGCATGCATCATGCTCATGGCCAGAGCTTTTCAATACTCCACACAATTTTGATTAGCTTTATTCCACGAGTCGGAAGTCTAAACAATTTAAGATCCGAATAATATACCTAAGTTTCTTTTCTTTGCTTGGTTAGCGAAAAACATAACCTTGATGACGATGGGAAACAGTTTCTGTAATCAACGCAACACATTAGGCTGAGTTTCATACCCCTCAAAAAAATAATAACTTAAGCCGATATGATATGTAATACTGATTTGACTCAAGCGAAGTATGGAAGAAAATATAGCTAAATAAACGCACATGCATCCTAAAATCCCTTCCCTACCACTATTCCCCCTGCCACTCGCAGACGCCCACCCTTCTATAAGCGAAGGCGGAAATATGGTACCGGTATACCTCCTAACTACCAACTTGCCCTGTTCAACAACTTAAAATCACTGAAGGAAAATCCTGCAAAATGTTCGGTCCCCAGTATGACACTGAACCGCGTCCAGAAAACAGCAGAGGGGCGGAGAAGCAGGAAAGAGAAAGTGGAAGGGAAGGAAAGAAAAACATGACTAAGAACTAAAGAAAGGGGGGAAGTAAAAATCGGGGATATGGAGAAAGTATAGTTTGAGACATATGGCATTTACATAAAAACAGACTAGACGAGAATTAAAGTGCTGTGGAATTGAATAAAAATACAGAAAAAAGATACATTGAATAAACCTGAAGAGGGAGAATATGAATTGTAAGTCAGTGTATGAGGATTCAAAAACAAAGATACTGCGAAAGAGAAAAACAGATGAAGGAGACAGAAATGGCCAGGAAGTTTAATTGTTAAAAAAGTTTAGCATTAACACTTAGTGTTGTTATTGTTGATGTTGGCTTGTCAACAAGCAAATTCGGTGGACTGCAGGCTGAAATTACACTGCTTTTGCAGTGCACCATCCTTCTCTCGGGGGACAGGGCAGGACCTGAGGTATGTTTGTGACCGGACAAAGGAGACATCTGGTTATCTCGATGGCATCAATTGGAGGCGTACCTTCCCAGCATCACCGAAAAAAGTAAAATTTTTATTTAAAAAACAAAACGGAGAGTGTGATTGGGGAAAAGAAACAGCGAGAGTGGATTTAGCCCGAAGTATTTTGTGCATGTCGAGGAAAAAAATAGTAGCTGCCAATAGCTAGAGTCGTGATAGGTATTGCTTTCTGGTAAAGACAAAACAAAAAAGAATGTGGAAGAGGAAAGAAGAGCAAGTGAACCGTGAATGAAGGAATAGATAACTGAAAGCATGGTAATAAATTAGTGTTCAATAAACGTGATGTAAAACTAAAACGGCAGGTAAAATGGAGTACCCACACAGCGATGCCTTTCTGTATTATCTTCGTTTATCGCACATGAAAGTCACTGTGAGGGGAAATTGAGCAGGGCAGGGTAGAAAAGCAAAACAAATCAAACTGATAAAACTTATACAATCTCTGGATGGGAGACATTTAACCCTGTCCCTCCTCAGACCCAGCGGATCTATTAAATAAAAATAACTAAATCAACAAATATATAAGGGAATAAGTAAATGACCAATCAACTATAAGGTGCAGCTTTAGTCTTGAGCATGACGTGATACAGTGTCGGGTGAGCTGTATTTAGGGACTCGGGTTTACAGAGTGAACTGAGCAGTAATTGGCAGAGTCTATTAGGTATTTATCTGAGAAAGAGATCACTACATGCCTGCTGGTGGCAACTTGATTTGATATGATTATTATTTACTGCACAATGCTGCTTATGGATGATTATTTTTTAAGCAGAAAGAAACACAAACATTGCCAGCTGAAACAGAAAAATAATTCACGGTTCATGACATCGTAACTAGTAAAAGATGAGCATTGTACAAAGGTTTAGAACATGGGACTTGGAAGCCTCCCTCGTATATGCGATATCTCAGTTTCGAAAAGTCTCCCGAATCAGGTATAATAATCTAGCTTCAGACAGACTAATGCTGAAATTGAGTCATTGACTGGAGGGGGTTAAGCGATACTTGTTTCGCTATTGTCAAACGCAGTCAGATAGGGGAGTTCTGGTATTATTATTATTATTATTATTATTATTATTATTATTATTATTGTTATTATTATTATTATTGTTATTATTATTTATTATTATTATTAATTTTATCATTATTATTTATTATTATTATTATTATTTATTATTATTATTATTATTATTATTTATTCTTATTCTTATTCTTATTCTTATTATTTATTTTTTTTTTACCACTCTATTTCCATGGTGTCTTTTCCCAGGTATTTTTGATGCTTGCTTAACAATACATTCTGCTCTGCATCTTTTTTCCGTCAAAAATTGTACAGCTGCTGGAGAACTGTCTTTAGCTACGTTAATATCGCTCCGTAGAAATCATAATAAGCTATAAAAGACAATCTTGGTGAAGTGGTTATCCACGTGGAAGAGAGCGATGAGCAGAGGAGAGAGGAAGGTTTATGAAGACAATGATGGAGATGGAAGAAGACTGGGATGAGAGAGAGAGAGAGAGAGAGAGAGAGAGAGAGAGGTGGGGGAGGGGGGCATGAAAAGGAATATTCAGTATAGCGAAGGTTTCATGCGAGGACATCAAAAGAAATCCATTAAAAAAAAAAAAAAATCGGCCAAAAGCAAAAAAGCCACTGGAACAACAACAAGCAGGGACGTTCAGAGAGTGCAACATCGGCGCGTCCACATATTGGTCTAAGAGTCGCACATTTGCCTTGAGACCTTGACCTAGGCCGCTGGCTCTTACAATGGAAACCCATTATCCAAGGTTTTTCCCTGACCCTCTTGGAAGGTTGGTCTAAACCAGATTGAAACTGTTTACGTTGACGTTAACGAATGACCTTGTCTTTCCACAGTTCCCAGATCCTTGGAAATTTTTTTAAAATCTGTACTATATTTTCTCTGCTTATCCTGAATTTATCCACAAAGTTTTACCTAAATCAGGAAAAAATTGTAAGTTGACCTTGGCTTGTGACCTTCACGCCTGACCTAGTTTCACAAAAATTACTGGTCAACCCTTGTTTGAACGTAAAGCTTCCCACCAAACTGGTCAAAATCAGGTCAATATTATTATCCGTTCCTACCCCGGAGGGACTCGGGGACGGGTATTGTTTTCACTCTGTTTGTCTGTTAATCTTTTTGTCTGTCTGTCTGTCTGCTTTAACAACTTTACCCGGCAACTGCTGGTGCGATTTTGAATAAAATTACAGGGATGATGGGCTATGACCTTCTGATCACCTGATTAAATTTTTGTCCAAATTGATCCAAGGCCAAGGCTGTAGGCCCAAAAAGTGTAAAAAGAAAAAAAAAAAAAACGGGGACGGGTAATAAACGTTTTATCGTCATAACTTCATTCAAATTCGTCGTGTCGACATGAAACCAAAACCTAAAGGTGCATCTCGCAAATCTGCATCCTACAGCATGCATCATTACATCAAGGGGGTCACCTGCCAGTTAGCGGTAGGGGGTCAATGTCAGGTGGGTCTGGCCTAAAATTTTAAATGGTCATAATAACGTCAGTTTTCACTCGATTTACTCCAAATTTGATATGTGACATCTTTGACTATATATCATGTTTTGTTTATACGTCTTCACTAAAATGACTGCCGAGGACGGGTTTGCTGTGCCTTAGCACCTCTTCTTGTTTTAGATATTCAGCTCACAATTAGACACACGGGTTGAACTTTGGCGTGTGACCTTCACCTTTGGCGTTGTTCTCAAAATTAGTTCACTTTGTTTTATTCTTAATCTTAACGTTTCCTTATATTATGTTTTCTAAACTGGCGTTGCTAAGTAAAACTTTAATCGATCTATGACCTTGACGTTTGACCTATTGTTCTAAACAGAAGCATCATCACCACACCTCATCCCTAATATTTCCCCTAAGTTTGGTAAAAATATAAGTAAAAGTGTTTGTCATTTTGCACACACACACACACACACACACACACACACACACACACACACACACACACACACACACACATCTATCTATCTATCTATTGCCAGATGACTCGATCCCGTAAGGAGTGGCCACAGACAAACCGCCTCCACGTTGCCCTGTCCAATGCCACTTGACTGCCTTGCTTCAAGCTCGCACTCCCCTCTCTCATATACCTCTCCACTCCATCCCTCCATCTCATCCTCGGCCTCCCCCTCCCTCTCCCCCCTCCACCTCACTCGCATACACTCTCCTCGTCAGTTTCTCGTTCCCCATCCTCTCCACATGCCCAAACATACATACTGTGCACACACACACACACACACACACACACACACACACACACACACACACACACACGTCGAACAAAACAAAATACCCGTTCTTTCACAGGTATAAGAATACTGAAGACATAAACATGCACATTAGGTAAAGGTCAGTGTGAGGCAGTAAAGGAGAGCAAGACTGAGATTTATCATTTAATGAATCCAGGAGATGGAAAGGAAGAGATATGTACTGAAATACGTTATCAATGAATGAAAATAAGCGATGGATACTGTCTGGTATATATACACAATTGCAAAATACTTAGGCTTGTAATGCGAAAAAAAGGAGAGTAATGTAAGATTTAGATACAACCTCAGAAACTTCTTGGGCAAATGCTGTTATACTCGTACAAGTAGTTAACTTCATGAACACTATTTTTTACATTCTTGCAACTTTCGAATAATTTGACTGGACATGTGAATGACCCCTCATTCTGAAAGGGTTAACGAAGCCTGTATGTATCGGCTCCAACTTGAAATCAGTCCTAAAGAACTGTCAAAACAATAGATGGGAAGGGAAAAATAATATTCGCACCCACTAGGTGAATTAATTGATGCTTTAGATAATTTTTTTACATGAATGGGTACTGCTAGTGTGTGAAAAAAAAAAAAAATGGGAAAGTATGCAACAAAAATCTGCTGCAGGAGTTGAGTTCAAATCTGTACAAGTTCGATCATTTTCAAAAACAAATATTAACGGATATGTCAAGTACATTGGAGATTTACAAAGGAAATGAGAAAAAGGTTAGGCATACTTTATTTAGTTACGTTGGAGACGGCAGGTACTTCTTCAGGAGATAGGAAAGAGTAATAATTCAAAAGCATTGTTTTAGAAAAAAAAAATGAAATTATTTTTTTATTAATTCTCAATGAAATCTCCATTTCCGGTAAAATATTTATCTGTGAGGACATGTACTTTCTGTGCTTGGTTTTTTTGTTCATGTGGTAAAAGGTGACTTAAAGGGGCTGGAGAGTGGCATCCGAGAGCGTCTTGGCACTGACATGACCCCACAACCAACCACCAGTGACGCAAACACACTCATGCTACCACATGGAAGGAGCTAAGTAGCTGGCAGACTTATTTGTCTAATCCATATATCAGGGCGATACGACAGACATCTTTATTAAAAGACCCTGTGCACTCCACGTGAACATTAAATGGGGAACTGGATTCTGGGGTGAAATATGTTAAATATTTTTGTAATTTTCCTAGCAGAAGGTACAAGCTTTTGCGAAGACCAAAGAACCAAT
The DNA here is from genome assembly GCF_032717465.1 of Coenobita brevimanus. Classification (NCBI taxonomy): domain Eukaryota; kingdom Metazoa; phylum Arthropoda; class Malacostraca; order Decapoda; family Coenobitidae; genus Coenobita; species Coenobita brevimanus. The sequence continues at coordinate 20,627,480 of NC_137057.1, read as the reverse complement.
AGAATTAACATAAAAAGTTCATGTGAAAATTTCTGAACATTAAAACAGTATATATTCAGCTTACAAGCCAGCAAAAGTTAAAGAGAACCACTGGCGGCGAGGAGGGGATGAGTGGCAGCAGGACGAACATTTTTAACATTTGTAGAGAACCCTAAGACCAAAAGTGTGTTGGATCACATTTATCACTTTCGTCCCGGCTACTTCTTGTTTACGCAAAGGTGCTCTTGATGCCAATTTATTTATTTATTTAAAAAATTATTTATTACATCGGTTTTTCAGGACACTTATGAGATTTTAACAGTGGACAAAAGGAAATGGAACTTCTAAGAATAGCATGAAAATACAGAATGATATAAGGGTAATGGTAATGAGTGAGTGAGTAACACAAGACAGAGGGAAAGACAGGATTATCTGAAGGGGAAGAGAAAGAAGGAAGCCGTTGTGGGGAATCGGAACAGATGGAAGCAAGGAGGAAGGACAGTAAAATGGATTTATAATACGAAGGGTGTGAATACCTTATAAGGTAGAGGGCAAGGGGTAGGGAAGAATGTGAACAAAAAAATATAGAGTAGTACAAAACGAGGAAGGAGGGGAAATTGGTTAAAGATAAACAGGGAAGGAACTAAACAAAAGTAGAGCGAAAGTGGGAGCAAGAGAGATTTTATTAAAAAAAAAAAAAAGTGAATAAAAACAATGAATAAGAATTAATGGGCAGAATACAGGGCGGAATGAAGGGGGATGAAAGAAGAAGGAAGTTTAGACGCGCAGAATTGGGAGGGTAGGTGACGTGTGTGTGTGTGTGTACTTCAACCCCAGTAACATACAGGTGTGAGAAATGTTTTTATCACATGCAAAAATACAACTCCCCTCAACCACCCTTTCAGTCCATCAGTGTTTGGTTCTTTTTGTGGCCTGGCCATCACGCGGAGGAAGAGATATGCAGGGGAGAAGAAAAGGGACGAGTAAGTGTTGGAATGATTAGAGGTAAAAAAGGAGGGAGTGCGAGTTGGAAGATAAAAAGAGAGAAAAAATATACGGACAGAGAGATGGGAATTCTGGTGAGGTGGAAATGATGAAGCTGGGAAAGGGAAGGGTGACGGTAGACAGCAACAACAACAAAAAAAAAAAAGGGACAAGAGAATAAAATCTGATGATGAAAAACAGGGAGACAAGGAGAGAAGGCAGAACTGAGAGGAAGTTGAGCGTAAAGGGTACCTAATAATGAAAAGGAGAAAATAGACGATGAATGAGAAAACGAGAAATGTGAGAGTAGAAAGAGGGGGGTGATTAAAGTAAACCAGAGAGAGAAAGAGAGAGAGAGAGAGAGAGAGAGAGAGAGAGAGAGAGAGAGAGAGAGAGAGAGAGAGAGAGAGAAGATGCCAGGGAAAATAAACAAGGAAAAAGAAACAAATTTATATAAGCTAAACATAAAAATACGGAAAACAGTCAGAAGCCTGACCAAAGGAAGGGATGGCAAGGGGGAGGTAAGAGAGAGTCGACAGGAAGAATATGAATGCAAAGGTGAGATTAGGTAAAGTACCGAGCACTGATACAAGTGATTTAAAGAAAATGGGAAAGAAGCAAGAGGAAGGGAAAGAGGATTAAAAGTAAATAACTGAAGGATGTTTGATGAAAGGTTTGACTATAAAATGAACCACACAAGGTTTTCGGTCCCTGATGTGGTCGGGCCATAACATTTCACAAGAGTTATAGTCGTTGCGCGCGTCTGAAAGTGTCATTATCATACCCTGGCAACCTACCCGTCAACAGTGCGTCCGATTTCGTGTATATGATACGTGTGTGATTAGTGTATAATATGTTCTTGTACAATGATAATCGTGTATAATATTTTTGTGAATAATAACATAATTTGTGCATATTATGATGCGAAATCGGACGCACTGTTGACTAGTAGGTTGCCAGGGTACGATAATGGCACCTTCCGACTCGTCCACCGTGACTATAAATACTTGTACCTAATTCATCACAGTGAGACAAGGACCAAGCAGTCTTGCTCACACACCCCACTCCCTCGGGAAGCAGGTAAAACAGATTATCATAGATTTGCAAGACTAAAATCACTTGGATAATATCTAAAGAAGGAAAGAGTTCGAGGATTAAAGGTTTATATATTGAAAATGATACCAATGATGGAGGTCATCACAAATATACCTTTGGGGAGAGTAATTAAAAAAATATATATTCAAAAACATACCTTTTGGGATGGTAGCAAAAAAACTTTATTCACTTTCACCCTTCCATGCCCGTGGGACCCCAGGAAAAGTGATCTGATTATTCCAATATAATTATGCTCTGAGTAAACGAAATGCTTATGCTATAGGAAGATGATGTATTGGGTTGTACTGTATGTTGTCGGTGGTAAGGAAATTGTTTTACGGAAGATTAACGTGCGTGTACACTAGAGTAAGTGAATTTGGGAGATTGTTATTAAAAAACTAATCATAATTCAGGATATGTGTAATGTTCTCGCATCCTGTCAATGTTGAACTAAATGCTGTGGTGGATGGCGGAGGAAGCAATTGGAAACCGGAAGTAAGGCGTCGCTATTTTGCCTTATATTGACACTTTTTCGGTTCTCTTTGTTCAACTGTTCATTTTCTCTTCCTCTTATCCCCCTTTATTGCCATCCTTTATTTACTTCTATCAATTCACCTACACCTAGTTTTTCTCATCATTTTCCCATTCATTTTCCCCCTTCTTTTTCTTTTTCATACTTCCTCATCCGTATCACATATTCTTTCTCCTGTCTCTTACCTGACCCAACATCTCTGTAGTATCATCCTTCTATTGCAAAACCTTTACATAATCCCTTCATTGTACTCTCTGTTACCTCATCTCTACTAATTAGATTTATCCTCTCTTCCTCTTTTTTTTTCACCTGTATCTGGTCTTCCCTCTCCTTCCTCTTTCCTCACCCACTGCTGTCCTCTCTCCACTCTTTCCCTCGTCGATAGCTCTTCTAACCCATTTTTCCAGCTCTTAAATTCCCTTACTCATGTTTATAACACACCCCTCCCCCCGCGTGAGCTAACTCGCTTCTATGTTCTCTCTTAATTCGTGTCTATTTTCCCTACCTAATTCATCAGCAGCTCATCTCCATTTAAAATTTGTTCCTCTTTCCTCCTTTCTTAATCAGCGCTCCCCTTCCTGTCTCTCTTTCATCAAATATTCACACGTGTTCCTTGATGAAAGATTATGACAAAGAAGAATGGCACACTTTCAATTTGCATTCCCTTTCCCCTTTCCCCTCCTCTCATATAATCCCACTTTATCCTCTCCCCTTTCAGTTTTGTCTTCTCCCTTAATGAAACTCTTTCCATTATTTCATTCATTTTGTTAAGGTATTAGAATGTAATTACTACAGAAGCCAGGATAAATTTCTTGAAAAATAAGAAGTGTCAGTTCGTCTAGTAACTGCCAGTATGTTATCGACTTACCACAAACACTACGAAGCATGTCGCCTTATAAGCCCATTATACTTGTACTGGGGTAACATGAAGAGAATGCAGAAGGTATGATAACACAAAAAGGGCTTCTGTAAGCGGCCTCATTCAGGTTGAGGCACCTTTCCTGAGCAGCAGAATTTTTTTTTTTTTTTTAAATAACAGAACGGAGGAAGGAAAAACAAATGGGGGAAAATAAAAAAATAATCCATACACCAGACTACTGGTGTCCTCCATTCATAAAATATCTGTAACAGTTAGACTTGAACAGTTGTGGGTTGAAATTTGGAGGAAAACAACTCTAGGAAAGCGAGTTCCAGAGAGATGCAGTTCGGGGAATGAAAGAATTCTGATAGGCAGAAGTTCTGCAATATGGCTGAGTGACATTCCAGTCATGAGCGCTACCAGATGCCCGTGTAGCACGAGGGAAGGTATGGAGAGGCGGCACCATGGACGCAACCTCGTCTGAGCACTTGGCAAAAAAATATCTGTAAAATAATGCAAGGGAGGCAACATTCCTTCTTACTTGCAGGGGAGGTAGTTTATATGTAATGGCAGAGTTGTTAATGATTCTAACAGCTTTATTCTGAATTTTGTCCAGTTGTCTCAATGCAACCTCTCCACAACCATTCCACAAGGGTGAGCAATATTCAAGCTGAGAGCGCACATGACTCTTATAAATTATAGCTAACTGCTCATCGGCGAAGAAGTTACGGACTCTGTACAATAATCCAAGTTTCTTTGAGGCGGCCTTAGCAAGTGATCTGACATGAGAAGTCCAGCTGAGGGCACTGTCAAGTGAGACACCAAGAATTTCAATACTTTTGGAGATGGGAATATTAGTAGCAATGAAGGTAATGTACGAATCTGGCAATATCTGTCTATTAGTAAACTGTATATATTTAGTTTTACTAGCATTAAAAGAGACAACGTTGTTTTGTCCCCATTCACTGATTGTAGATAGATCTTGATTTATGGAGATGGCTGTACTGAGTTGAGAGGTAGAGATATTAGACTTTGTAAATGGATGTCTGAGTGTGAATGAACTATGTAGTGTTGAGTCATCTGCATATGAGTGAACGGGATTGTGAGTGACAGATAAGAGATCATTAATATGAACCAGAATACCGCAAGGAAGTAAAAATTAATAAATAAATATATACAAGAAAGTTATGGCAGTGGAACATGAAAACAGACTCCTGTGTCTTCCAGTTCCTTCCAACCCAAATGACGAATATTCTGATATATATATATATATATATATATATATATATATATATATATATATATATATATATATATATATATATCCAGAGAGAGAGAGCAACACCCCCCGTCCATATTGAATACATACTAGGGCTGTCTCATACAGGACTGGTGTACTGGTATTAGCAGGAGTATCTTTACAACATATCGGCGGGTCATGTGGTAGATCAGGAAAGTCTGCTTTTTAGGACATTTAAATCCTTAAACTGTTCCCTGCCCCAGCCGGGATTCGATCCAGGGTCCATCAGGACTACAAGCTGGCTCTCTATCGATTCAGCCACCATATATATATATATATATATATATGGAGGTACAGTGGTAGAGTGTGCGTTTTGTACACGGGTGAACCAGGGTTCTCACCCCGCCAGGATAATAATCTTTGGGAGTGTTCAGCCGGCCACTTACTGCATTTGCGGACACATGGGATGCTGTGGTTGAACCAGTGTCGCTTACTATAAAGTATGGTTGCACCCAGTCAGCTTGCGCTGACCGATTACACTTGGTTCACACACTACACACACATCCAAAACCACTCCAACACTATAATTACACTTACAAGCACTTCTCACCCTTCATACAATCTCAACCAGACAGCCTAAGCCACTTGGTAGAGATACATTGGCTGTATCGTCCCGACTTCGGTCGGGATAGGCCGGTCCTGCAGTGGATACTCAAACAGCAGATGATATATATATATATATCTATATATATATATATATATATATATATATATATATATATATATATATATGGGTGTGTGTGTGTGTGTGTGTGTGTGTGTGTGTGTGTGTGTGTCATTACCAGATAGGCCTCCTCCGACCTTCTCCACGAATTCTTTGACTGAGCCAAACTCTGCCAAGTTTTGCCTGCAAACTTCTCTATTTCATCTCTTCACCTTCTGTCTGGCCTTTTTCTGCTACTCTAACAGTCTCTTGACTCCAGTTAGTCGGTCTCTTGCTTTATCAGTTATCCGTTATTCATGCTACATAACCTCCCCACCTCCATTTCTGTCCTTTTACAAACTCCCATTATATCTTTTTGACTATACATGTAGTCTGTTTTCTCACCCAAGATGATCTTTCCGTGTCTCTGAAAGATATTCCCAACACCGACCCTTCCATTGCTCTTTGAGAATGGATTAGTTGATTTCCCATCCATTTTGTCAGTTTCCAGGTCTCACTACCGTTGTTCATAGCTGGGATTATAATCGCCCATTCGTCATATACTTTTTGTTTCATACTTACTGGCAAGATACTCTTCATGATGTCTCTATGTTTACCGAAGGCTTTCCATCCAGTTGTAATGCGTCCTCTTATCTCACTATCATGGTCTTTCGTTAGTTTTAGTATTTCCCTAAGTAACAGTAGTTCTCGACTTCAAGAATTTCTTCGCATATTCTGATGACGCTCATTGGTGTATTTGGATTTAATATTACTTTTGTTTAACTCTGCTTCATCTTTAACAAAATTTTGAGACGTTCTCTCTTAAGGTCACTTAACATTTCGTGCAATGTCTGCTGCGTCGGAGATTAGGACAATGTCATGTGGAAATCTTAAATGGTTTAACCCGTCACGTCCCGACCACTTTCGCACCTCCAACACGCCCCAGTCCCGACCACTTTTGGAAAAAAAATTTTTTGGCTAAAACCTCCGCTTTTGGTGAGAAATATCGAAAATTCATAGAGAAATTGCTCACCTGAGGTTTAAAATACTCGATACAGGTAGGAGTACCTCCTTACCTTACAGGGTTTTCTATCAGGCTGGCTGCAAAGAAAACGAGTTCTATGGGAGGATAACTATTCCACACCACTCCTAAACGGTATTTATTTATTTATTTGGTATGAATTTATATGTAGTATGAGAGTATATTGGTTTTCAAACAGTAATATAGGCATTATAAGCATTGTTTCACTCACTAACTCATCACCATTCCTGATCTTATTTTGCCACATTACCTGATCATCATTTCTGACTGTTTCTTCCTATAATGCTATGTAAACTTTGTCCTCCACATTGTCATCAATTGGGGAATCACTGTGGCCCTGAATATCTTTATTGGCCAGGTCACTGGTAACAGGTGAATAGCCAAGACAATGGCATGCGGGGGGGGGGAGGTTATGCGGTGTAAGGCATTGTCCCTGCTTGGCATCTTGTAGAGGAATAGAGGAAGGTGTCCCATGTATACATACGAAAAATCAAGTGCGAAAATTGAAAATTGTGCAAATTAGGGACCTTGCAATTGCAAAATGTACCAGTACGTTGATGGGACTGGCAAATGCAAAATGTTGCAACGTACCCATACGTCGACAGGACGTCTCGGGTTAAGATTTCTCCATCTATGTTTACTTCTTTGTTCTCCCAGTCTACCTTTCTGAAAATACTTCCTTGGCATGCGGCACTAAATTTTGGTGAAGCTGTATCTCCTTGACACACGCCCTTCTCAGCCTTAGTTTTTTTTAAGCTTTATGTAATTTAACTATAGCAGAGCCCTCATCAGTGTCTCAGTTACACAGAGAGTAGGCCAGCATGCTCTCCAGTACAAATTTCTCTAACTATCTTCACCAAACTACATGCACAGTACACACTACACTTCCTATTCAAAATTCACCAAAAATGGCGTCAATTCACCCAGCCTCGGAGTCCCAAGGGGGGGGACCATAAATGCCCCCGCCATCTGCCCCTCTCCCGGTGACGACTCGAGGTGCCTGGAACCACTGTCTGACTCTCTTCTTCTTCATTTCTGCAACATTCGCGGCCTTTCATCTAACTTTCGCTCTGTTGAGCACCACCTCTCCTCCTCTAAACCTCACCTTCTTTTTCTAACGGAGACTCAGCTGTCTGAGGCAACTGACAGCAAACCCTTTTCTGTATCCTCCTACTTTCTCTATACTCATTTCAAAGCCAAAGGTGGCTGTTGTGTTTACATACGCAACGACTTATCTTGCTCTCGTGTTCCTGAACTTGATTCTTCTGAATTCTCCATACTCTGGCTTCGGCTTTCCTGTCATTCTCTGACTAAATATATCTGTGCTGTTTACTTATCCCCTAATTCTACTGACTATCAAAAATTCTTCGACTATCTTACTTCTACGATGGAACACATTCTGTCTATTTCTCCTTTCTCTGAAATCTCCATTCTTGGAGATTTCAATGTTCACCACCACCTTTGGCTCTCCTCTCCTTTCACTGATCCACCTGGTGAACAAGCCTACATCTTTTCTATCCTTAATGACCTAGAGCAGCTTGTACAGCACCCTACCCGTATCCCTGACCGCCTTGGAGAGAGCTCCAACATACTTGACCTCTTCCTCACAACTAATCCTTCTGCTTACTCTGTTAATCTTTTCTCTCCGTTGGGCTCCTCCGATCACAACCTTATTACCTTAACCTGTCTTATCACTCCAGTATGGGCTGTGGACCCTCCAGGGAAACGTCGTCTGTGGCATTTTGGAGCTGCGGACTGGGAGGCCCTCAGGCAGTACTTCTTTGATTTTCCCTGGAATGATTATTGCTTCCATGGCCGTGAGCCATCTGAGTGTGCCTTGCGCATTACGGAGGTTATTCTCTCGGGCATGGAAGCATACATTCCTCTCTCATATCCTTTGACTAACGCAAGAAAGTATTGGTTTAATCACGCTTGTTCTAATGCTGTCCGCAACAAGGAGAAGGCCTACAAAAGGTACCGGAGCCAACCCACCCCTGAATCACATCATCTTTACGTTTCTGCCCGGAATCGTGCTAAGTCTGTTCTTCGCTCTACTAAAAATAATTTCATCCATACTAAATGCTCTCAACTCTCCAACTCGAATTCTTCCCGCTCCTTCTGGCACCTTGCCAAAAATCTTTCTAACAACTTTACCTCATCATCCTTCCCTCCTCTTTTCTACTCTGATGGTTCTGTAGCTATTTCTTCTACTGATAAAGCAGATCTCTTCGCACTGAACTTTCTCCTCCAATTCCACCTTAGACGATTCTGGTGCTGTTCCTCCATCACTTCCCCCCTCTGACTTCCTCATGGCTGACATTAAAATTTCTTCAGTTGATGTATTTTCTGCCATCACTGGCCTCAGTACTAACAAGGCATATGGGCCTGATGGGGTCCCTCCTGTTGTTCCCAAGAACTGTGCTTCTGTGCTTACATCCTGCCTAGGCAAACTCTTTCGCCTTTGTCTGTCAACTTGTACCTTTCCTTCTTGCTGGAAGTTTGCTCTCATTCAGCCAGTCCCAAAGAAGGGTGACCACTCCCAACCCTCCAACTATCGTCCAATTGCTTTAACGTCTTGTATTTCAAAAGTTTTCGAGTCAATTCTCAATAGAAAAATTTTAAGACATCATTCCTATCACAACCTTCTTTCCGATCGTCAGTATGGGTTCCGTCAGGGACGCTCCACTGGCGATCTTCTCACCTACCTTTCAGACTCCTGGTCATCCTCCTTTCGGGACTTTGGCGAAAGCTTTGCCATTGCACTTGACATCTCAAAGGCTTTCGATCGAGTCTGGCATAAATCTTTAATTTCCAAACTGCCCTCCTATGGTTTCTATCCTTCTATCTGTGCCTTCATCGCTAGCTTCCTTTCTGGTCGTTCTATAGCCGCTGTTGTAGACGGCCATCGTTCTTCTCCTAGATCTATCAATAGTGGTGTTCCTCAGGGCTCTGTCCTATCACCAACTCTCTTCCTTTTATTCATCAATGATCTTCTAAGCTGTACATCTAACCCTATCCACTCATACGCTGATGACTCCACCCTTCACCTTTCCATTCGGTTCCAGCAACGCCCATCTCAACAGTTACTTCAACAAACAAGGGATGAGGCTATGGCACACCTAATGTCTGACTTGGCTCGTATCTCTGACTGGGGTAAAAATAATATGGTTGTCTTTAATGCATCTAAGACTCAGTTCTTACACCTATCAACCCGACAAAATTTTCCACAGGTATACCCACTAATGTTTAATAATATTCAGCTTAATCCTGCATCATCCTTGAACATGCTTGGGGTTTCATTTACTCGGGACTTATCTTGGAAAGATCATATTACATCTCTTGTAAAATCTGCTTCCAAGAGATTGGGTGTCCTAAGCCAACTCCGCCCTTTCTTTACCCCTGCACAATTGTTGACTCTATACAGGGGTTTTATCCGCCCCTGTGTGGAGTGCAGCTCTCATGTGTGGGGAGGCTCCCCACATACAGCTCTTCTCAATAGGGTGGAGTCAAAGGCTTTTCGTCTCATTAACTCTCCTCCTCTTACTGACTCCCTTCAACCTCTGTCTCTTCACCGCACTGTTGCATCTTTATCTCTTTTCTATCGCTACTTTAATGGTCACTGCCCTCCGAACTGTCTGCTTGCATTCCTCCACCTCTACGACGGGTGCGTAGCACCCGTCTGGCAGCAAACTCTCATCCCTTTCTGTCCAACTCTCTAATGCAAGAGTTAACCGTTACTCCCAGTCTTTCATTTATGCAACAGGTCAGCTCTGGAACTGTCTCCCTGTATCTGTATTTCCTGCTGCCTATGATCTCCAGTCTTTCAAACGCAGTGTGTCCAGACATCTCAAAATGATCGGATCTTGAATTTGGCTCTCTATTGTATTTTGTTTTTCTCTTGGAGGGAACTGTTACTGCGGGCTCATGGCCTTTGGTTCCTTCTTCCTCGCAAAAAAAAAAAAAAAAAATATATATATATATATATATATATATATATAATTTGAAGCAGTTTTACAATGTTCTCATGTCCTCCTTGTTTCTGCAGTGAGTTTCTAATTACTATGTGCTCCACTGAGTCGAAAGCCTTTTCGTTATCAGCAAAGCCAAAGCCCAATGGTTTATTACACTTTGTAGTTTTCTCAGATCATTCATTGTGTGTAGTTGATCAGTAGTCGAATACACGCTTCGGAATCCTGCCTACTCACGTGGTTGGTTTTCTTTCAAATTTCTTGCTTCTTTCTCAGAAGGACTTTTGGGAAGAGTTTGCAAAATAACTGATACTAAGCTAAGGAGTCGATAGTTACAAGATTATTTGAGATGACTTTCATGTAAAGCAAATTAATTGCTGCATTAAACCATGTTTCAAAGAATTTTCTTCTCCTTTATACACTGAGTAAATGAGTGGACGAGCCTGTTTCCTACCTCTGCTACTGCGTCCGACAGTAAATCTGCTACTATTCTGTCTTCTCCTGGGGCCTTCCGTCTTCTCATACTTTTAAGAGAAATGTTTACTTCGTCTGATGTTACCTCGGGTATTTCACTTGTGTCAAATGAAAAGTTAGCTGTTGGTATCATTCTCTTTGGTACATACAGTTCTTCGCAAAATTCTTCAACTCTCTTCACCATCTTATTTCTGCACTTAATGACTGCGCGTGCGCGCTGTGTGTGTGTGTGTGTGTGTGTGTGTGTGTGTGTGTGTGATAAATTGTTGCCTTCCCAGTCCTATTTTACTTTGGACATGTTCCAAACGTTTTCCTTTTTTTGATGGTTTCTTTGATCTGATCCATGTTTCTTTTTTTTTCTTCTTCTCAGTCATTTGTTGATAAGCTTATTTAATTCCGCTCTTTCTACTTAATTTTTCTTTGTTTTTACTTTCGCCTCCTTTCTTCTTTTCGTGAGCTCGTTGAATGCTTGTTGGCTTTGGTTGTATTAACTTTTCCTACTACGCTTTGATAACGGTTTTGTTAGTTTATGATTCAACTCATCTATGTCACACTCAGCATAGCTTAGAGCCTGAAATCTGATCATTATTTCTAACGGAGAGGCTGTTTTGTTTTCGATAACTTTTGTTGGCCATATCTTTTTATTTTTAATTGGCTTCTTTCTTTCACTTCTGATACTGAATGTGGCTTTGCTGATACCTGACATTTATGGTCGTGTTATTCTTATCTGCTGTAATGAAGTTGATTTCACTCTTTGTTTGTCCATTTGGACTTCCTTAGGTCCATTTTCCCCCTGTTCTTAAGCGATGAATGACTTCATTATTCTCCTGTTATACATTTCACCAAATTTAATACCATTTCATCTCTGCCCTTCTTTTCTACCACTCTGAAGTTTCCCATAGATGCTTCTCCATTTTTCGATTTGCCTACTTTTGCATTAAAGTTTTCCGTGTGTATTGAATATCTGGTCTTTCCTTCTTCCATTATCTGGGAGATGTCATCATAGAATGTTTCTACTTCTTCATCTGAGGTTTGGGAAGACGGTGCATATACTTGTACTACTTTCAGGGTGTATCTTTTGCTATCCCAATTACAGCCCATGCTACTCTATCAGATCTTCGGATGTACTGCTGAAATTGTTTTCTGCTAGATTTCTGCTGTGAAGTCCTTTACCACTAATACTTTAATTTTGCCTTCCTCTGTAGTAAATTAGGTATTTGCTGTCTTGGAGCTGAATTAATTTTTCTCCTTTTCTGTGGATCTTGCTTAGAGCTACAATATCTCAACTAATGTTTTCTCTTTCAGTCATTAATGTACGAAGTTTGTACTCTACTGCAAGGCTTCTTATATTCTATGTGTAGATATTCATGGATTTCAGTTTGTTTAATGTCCAGGCCTCCGATTTGCTGAGATACTGCCTACTTACCTTCAGTGGCACACCACCCGTAAGCTCAGGAGGCAGTGCGGTTGGACCTTTAGTAGATGATGATCCAACAGGAAAGCCCGTGAAATCATTAACGGTAGAAATAATTTTTGATTGGAAGGATTGCGGCAAATAATCTCACTCACTGCCATTTCTGATGAGATGTAATTTTTGTGCCACCGTATTCAGTATATTCAGTGGAGCCCAATATATCAATAAGGGATCCCATGGTTTCGCGCTGTCTAAGACGGTACCTCGTATAATCTTCAAGACCATTCCCTATCCGCCACCAGAGGACGCGCCAGATAGCAGTGGGATCCTGTCCCTGGTATATGTAGACAGATAGGTAGATAGATGTGTGTGTGTGTGTGTGTGTGTGTGTGTGTGTGTGTGTGTGTGTCGGAAAGAAAATACACACACACACACACACACACACACACAAACAAACAATACCCCGCCTCTCTCTCTCTCTCTCTCTCTCTCTCTCTCTCTCTCTCTCTCTCTCTCAAGAATAAAGAAGTAGAGGTCCACTATTGCTGAACCCTTCACATGCAATCTGGGTCCAGTCAGTCTTCTCAGTGAGAGGAGAGTTTTACTTCCCTTTGCGGGTTTCAGCGAGGAAGGAGGAGGAGAACTTGTGTGTGTGTGTGTGTGTGTGTGTGTGTGTGTGTGTGTGTGTGTGTGTGTGTGTGTGTGTGTGTGTGTGTGTGTGCGCGCGACTTCTTTTGCCAAGTACTATATGTAAACTTTATCAATATTAAGAAAAATCTCAGAACATAAAAGACGATGGTAAAGTTAAATATATGAAAAAAAAGAACTACTTATTATATCTTCTTTAACAACGAGAATCAGACTGTAATATCAGGACCGGCATAAACTTTCCATTGTTCCCATAAAATTATCAACAGGATCAATGTGTGCCCACGATGTCTTGCCGAATATTGAGAGAGAGAGAGAGAGAGAGAGAGAGAGAGAGAGGGCACGATACATGGTCGGTAGGAAAGGTGAGAATAAATGTCGGAGTCCAGGATGTCAGAATATGAGAAGAGTATAAGGTTAACTATAGAAAAGCGACTGACATGCATGAAAAGACTGGGAAACTGAGAAAGAAAGGTGGAGTAAATAAGAATATTGAGGGGCATGGATGTCGATAAAGGAATGGTATGTCAAGAAAGTGTTGGAATGTCCAGTCGTTATTTTTGTGACTCAGAATGGTAAAGGAAGGTGCTCTTAGTGATCAACTAGGGCAGTGGGTCCCAGTCGAGGATGGGGTCTATGGAAGATTGTGAGGGAGTCCTTGTCTATCTTTGAAATATTTTCATTTTTTTTTCCATTTTATAAATAATCATCACAAAGAAAAAAGTTAAGTATCCATACTTTCCCACCATTAAATCCTTACATCCCTTCACTGAGCCAGCCAAAGACGCTGGTGCAGCTGGCCTGGCCCCAGGTTGGTGTTTGTGGGGGAGGGTGAAGCAGAAGCCGATAAAAGTCAGGCAACATCGTGCCTCGTGCTCTGATTGGCTGCATGCCTAAACCTGACGAGTCTACGGCATTTATACACTCTTCTCTCAGTAATGGTTAGCTCTCTTTACGCTCAGTGCTTGCTGTTCACGTCACCTGAAGACTACTGCATTACCCGTTATGCGTTTGCTTTGTTTCATGTCAGAATATATGTTCATTATTTTATGATAATAAAAAAAAATCGAAACGATTTTGTTCACACCTTTGAACAAAGTTTATATGGTGTTAACAGGCTTTATATATATATATAGATAGATAGATAGATATAGATAGATATAGATATAGATAGATAGATAGATAGTTAGGTATAGACAGATAGCTAGGTATAGATAGATAGATTGATTGATATAGATAGTCAGATAGATAGATAGGTAGATAGACAGACAGATAGATAGATAGATAGATAGACACATAGATAGATAGATATAGATATAGATATAGGGTGTCCCGGGAGGAGAGAGCAGAACTTCCGGAAATGATAGATCAGGGAATTATGAGCAAAAAATGTTATATGAATTTTTTCGACGTGACATCCGTGTGGTTGACTCTTCAGTTACGTGGAATTAATCTAAATGTAAATATATCACAAAAAGGAGCAGATAAGCGTGAATGGTGAGTGAATAACTATCTGGTTCATTTCACTGGCAATGCATTTTCTTGCCTTACTTTCAGGGCCCTACCTCAGTTCACCCTTAGGTGGGAAATAATGAGGTCCGAATGATTATGATGATGGCGATTGACTGACTGCTTTACTGATTACGACACCCAGATAAGGCGACTGCCACCGAACAACTAAATACAGTACACCCTCATTATTTGCGCAATGTACGTTCCTAATACCATCAAAAATACTTGTTCCACGAGAATGCTCATTTAAACATGGATGCGTAAGATGTCAACATCTTTCTACTAAAGGAACTGATACAAAAATTTTTCTATTGTCGTAACATGACGATGCCTTATTCTCATCGCAGACTATTGTAAGTATGACCGGATGAAAAAGCGTGTCCTTAATTAGGAGTATTCTGATTCTGGCACATTATCATGACATATCTTAGAGGAAAAAAAATGAATTCATGTTAAACCTAAGTAAAAGCAAATTAGTTATTTAGCTTCCATCACAGAAATCTGAAGGATACAACAGGAAAGGGGATACAAAAAAAAAATATGGATACGTCTATTTAGTGGCAGATATTTCAGTTTATAGAAAAAAAAAAAAAGAGTTACTTGTGGCAACACTGCATGAGCAGGAAAAGAATATGATGCTCTCTCTCTCTCTCTCTCTCTCTCTCTCTCTCGAACTGTAAAGGGAATCGGGCAGGTTACTGATAAATCTAACTAATATATATATATATATATATATATATATATATATATATATATATATATACAGGGGCGAATAAACCAAAAGTAAAAATTAAAAATGTGCCAAAATTGCATCAAAGTTTCTGAAGCCTCAACCGATCATTTTTTTCCTTTTTTTATTAGAGAGTTCACAAAATACCAGAGATAAATGTTGCAACACAACATGAGCAGACAGGGAACATAATGTTACGGCATATCTCTCCCCCCCCCCTCTCTCTCTCGTGAACTTGTAGAGGGAAACTGGTAGGGAACTGGTAAATGAAACTGTCAGGTAATCGTATATATATATATATATATATATATATATATATATATATATATATATATATATATATATATATATATATACGTGCCTGAAAGCTACAGCAACAGCTTTGAAGCCTCAACTGACCTTTTTTTTTTTTTTTTTTTAATAACCAGAGAAATGATGCATACAACGCAAACGGAGTTTACTGTGTTATAATATAGCTGGCAGCTCACCCTTTAGGTGGGTGTTGGCCATCGGCCGTCAAGGTTGCGTCAACCACTCTTTTTCTAAGGATGATAGACCTTAATGACATTGTTCTGTCGGGCGATTATCCACTTCAATATGTTCTATATTTTTGGCTGGGATAGTCTATATATATATATATATATATATATATATATATATATATATATATATATATATATATATATATATATATATATACCAATACGCGATTACGTGCAGTGCTGTTTTGCACGGCAATCGTGAGGGTGTACTGTAGGAGTAAAATTTAAGAATGATGGATGGAGATGGAAATAAGAAAATGAAAACTACATTAAATCGATCTGTACGTAGTAGACGTGTTATTCTGTTTTATTTGATCACAGTTTCAATAGCCACTATAAAAACCACAGGTGGGAAATAAGATCCCATCCATCAAACCACTCTTGCTGCTGCTACTTCTCTTACTCACCAGCTCCTCTAGATTGCTTTTGCAGAAGTCGGTGTGAGTGATAACCATATAACACACACACACACACACACACACACACACACACAAGCGCGCGGGGTGGAAAGTTAAAAGAAACTGAAAATAATTATCTCTGTGCTGCTTCTTTAGTACTGTAATTAGGGAAAATCAACAGAAAAACAATCTCTCATACCTCCTGTGCCTTAAAAGTGAAAAGAAGTAACGGACAAAAATGGAGAAAATTACTGGGAAGGGAAGAGTGACAGCTAGGAAGGATGAGCGCTGCAAGATGTGACTGTCAAGACGGAAGGTTGTGAGACGGAGCGAACTGATCGACTGAACGCGAGAGACTAATCAATATTGTGTAGAAACAGAAAATACCAATACAAATGTTGTGCTGTGAAAATGTGAGGTTGATGGAAAGAACAGGTGGAATACGAACAACAAGAAGGAACGTCAGCAGGGAGGAGTAACTGAATGTATGTGAAAAGTAGCGACAGGGAATAAACAAGAATGAGACAGATCGAATAGATAAAAGAACAGGGAAAATCTGAGGAGAGCAAGAGAGATAGGAAGTATAGGAAGGAAAAGGAGTCGAAAAATGTAAAGATTTGAACAAGAAGGTACTTTATGAAGAAGAGAAAATGTCCGTTGTATTGTCACGAATCAAATTCGCGACATTTCCCTTTTGTGAGAAACCACGAACTACTAGTGGAAAACTCACTGTGTATCGTTCAGTTAACCGTTTCTCTCTCCATTTCGGTGGTATACTTTTCAAAATATTCGTCACTGCTTCAAAAGTGACCGATCTAATGCACGTCATTAAGTGCTCTACTGAGCGATATCATTGTTTCTTTATTGTTCGCCCCTGCTTGCCTCGACCGTTGGCCACGCCTTCTTCCGGTGGCCTGTGCATATTCCTACCACATGCATCGTATTTGAATATAGTCTTTTGTCTGTCGCGACGGAGTGAGGTTCTGTGCTCCAGCAGTGAGAATGAGAGAGGTCATCTAGGACCCAGACTCCACTAGACTACAGTTCTCCAGGTTCTCACCCTTCCTTGGTGATACGCTACATTGACCAGTATTTTCTTTTCGTTTTCCTAGACTTAAGAGTTTAGTTAAGTGTACTGTTTCCTCACATGCTGGCCGGCTGCACCGCATGTTGTTTTCCTAGGCGTAAGAATTTAGCTTTTGAGTGAGTGAGTGCGATCTCTTTATTTGAATTCATTTTGAAATGTAACATTGAATTTGTTCCTTTGTAATTAATAAATTTAACAGTTCTTTTTCTTTGAGCTTAATGTAATGTAAACTCGTGTTTCATTTCTCCACAATTAAGCTTATTTCCCTTATAGCTCCTAGCTTGCACAAACGTTTTGCTATTCATAACTGGTACTTAGGCCAGTCTTGTTGTATTAAGCTTAAAATCCGTTGTGCCTTCTAGGAGTTACGCATCAGCAAGAACCTGATATTATTAATAGTATTAGTTATTTATTGTCAGGGGTGAAGTCACTTTCTCCAGAGGCTAACAGTACTAATAAACAGCGACTGTGAGTAATTAGTCTCTGCTGTGTCCTGTTGAGAAAGTTTATAAATTCTCGTTCTGAGAGAGTCGGCGAAGCGGGCCGGTATAATCATTGCTTGATTTAGCAAGACAATTCATTGTCCCTGCTCTTCAGAATTATTGAGAATTATCATTTAAAATTGCATTTATTTTAAAAACCCCGTGACATGTATGTATACCGTAATATTGACAAAAGGATTCTCTCTCTCTCTCTCTCTCTCTCTCTCTCTCTCTCTCTCTCTCTCTCATTGAGAAAAGAGTAAGAGGAAGGGCCCAGTTTCAAGAGACTGTTTCCTCCTTTCCACCCGTCTCTCTTTCACTCTTAATTTTCACTTTGTCCCAAATCATAGATGTGACCCTTGGCATCTTCTTCTCTATTTTCCCTTTTCTTCCCATCTGTTCATCTGTTCTCTCAGTGGCATTTGTGTCTGCCCATCTGTGTGTGTGTGTGTGTGTGTGTGTGTGTGTATGTGTGTGTGTATGTGTGTGTGTGTGTGTGTGTGTGTGTGTATCTATCTATCTATCTCCGCCGTCTGTCTTTTCCTCGTCACTAGCTAATTACATTCTCCTTCTCATTGTTTCCCCGTTTCGCCTACGTCAGGATCACTTCCTATCCATTTATAACCCTTGCCTTGTTACTTCAATTCATTTACTGAATTCCCCAACAGGTCGTAATATTTTAGTTTATTCTTCCTGCCTTCAGACAAATTTATTACACCGCACATTGACCCTCGTGCAGTGTGGTGCGGTGAGGATCTGTCCCTTCTCCTGTGGGGCTAAGATACGGGTAAATGTGTGTGTGTGGATGAGTAAAGTATGAGTGTGTCGTCCTGTCTCGGTTACCTCCCTTTTTCTGGAGGTAATAGCCTAGGTGTATAGATAGATAGATAGATAGATAGAAAAGACCTATTGCACCGAAGGGATCATTGAACGTTTTATCAGGCATCTCCAGTTCATTAAATCTCTTAGGCTGTTTGACATTAAGAGTAGTATGGGTGAAGCAGAGCAAGAAGCATCGTTGTGATGTCGTTGAGAAGAGAAAAATATTTGAAAACAGTCAATGCAAAAAACAGTAAGAGCGGAGAGAAAGGGAGAGGATGGGTCTACAGTCTACATTCAACACACTGGGTGTCTAATGATATAATATTATAATGAGGGAGAAGAATGACACCATTTACCTATAGCCAGACACCATGACCCGGCGTAAGGGATGGCTGTCTGTGAGTTAGTAGTATTACGGGAAGCGGCACTAACATGTGTGGGTTGGTTATATGGTTACCACCAAGCGTTGTAAATGGTTTCTTGGCTTAGAGTAAACTACTACTCTTGTCACTCGATGTAAAGCCACCTGAAAAGCAAAGAGGAGTAATAAAAAGTGACAGAAAAGATGGGAGAAATTGGATGGGAGGAGATCAGACAGAAAAAAAGTGATAAAGGTGAAGGAAGAAGTAGGTAACACTACATCATGTGAGTGGATGATGGTCGCCACCACCTTGTATTTGCCTTAATATATTCCCTAATGTACCCCACTTTCTTCAATTGTCCGAATGCCTAACCCTATTAATTTTCATTGATTCATCCACTTTGTTAAAGGATGAACTAAAATACGTGCATCAGAATCTAGCTGTTATAATAACGATGATACGCTTTGGAAAATAACGCCTGTCAACGCCTCTAGTGCATGCCAGTATCCCATCACGAATTAGCACTATCACTTCGAATAAGCTACTTTTATGAGCAGAATAAATTTGAGTTTCGTTACAGAAGCAGAATATAATAAACATAATGGTACCATAGAGGATAATGCACACTGCCCGCAACTCTCTCAGCGTGAACTGAAAATCATAAGAATTATATATGATTTGCAAGTACAAAATGCGTAGGACGTAATCTCAGTGAAAGCATTAAGGCAACTTTCATTTTTCTTGTTACTAATTCATCATTTCTAAAACTTTTGACTCTGAAAACGGCTGTAGTTTTTTTTAGGTACTAGGAGCTACTATAATCAGCTTGTGAGCTATCTCAGATCATTTGTCACCACGCTGATGACAATTTTTACACTGGTTCTCACCAGACGAATGTATGAAGTTTATTAGGGACATTAGCCCTAAATAAACAACTTCCTCATTTACAGCATTATCCCCATATAACTGCCTATTAACCGTACTATCAGGTATTTGCATTACCAGATGTTCCAATCAGTACAATTACCCTTCCTCCACTCAGCCATCTACCTTTCACAAATTCTTTTTATCAGGACAAATTTAATTGCAAGAGAATATACTAGGCTGTACTGGAGTGACGGTAGGTGTGGTAATGAGATACAGTATATAAATGAAACACTGGAGAGTTAGGTTTATTCTTACCTCACTGGGTGTACGAACAGTTGAATGCCTTAGTAATATATGTCTGTCTATCTATCTGTTTATTTATGTACTTGTCTGTCTGTCTGTCTGACTCTCTCTGTCTCCCTCTCTCTCTCTATCTCTGTGTGTGTGTGTGTGTGTGTGTGTGTGTGTGTGCAGCGGTAACCGGCTTTGTCTGGGTACAACCCTCGTCCATACGGAAATTGCCTGGGGCCCTGGATGGCCACCCCCTGTGAGAGAAGACCCCCGGAGTCCCATTTTAACCATTGAACCTATGTTCTTCCTTATCCCATTTAATCAGGGATATATTCCCTATGGATTTTGAGTCTATTACCCCACTACCCACCCATCCACCCCGCTCACCTACCATCCCACCCACCTACCCTACCCATCCATCCCCTCACTTTCCCACCCACCCATCCCACCCACATCCCATAGTCACCTACTCATCCTGCCCAACCAGTCACCCACTCACGCTGACCCACCACACCCACCCTGCCACTCAACCCTGTCCACCCACCCACGTCAGCAGTCCGTCCACCCGTCCGGCTGGCTGTAGCTAATAAAGATAATAATGGTGGATGAACTAATAAAAAAATCAATTGTAACTGGCTTCCATGTTTATACCATGTTATTTATTTTGGTCAATTAGTTCTCATCTTGGCTATCAGGGGCGGCAGATGAGCAACTATAATGTTACACCAGCTTGATATTTATAGAGGGTTTTTTACCTAATTTTCCATTATTACTGAAGAGGACAGACTGACAGGCAGACAGACAGATAGTATGTAATATATAGATAGATAGACAGACATAGATAGATAGATAGATAGATAAATTCCAGTTATGAGTGCTACCAGATGCCCTTGAAGCACGGGGGAAAGTGTGGAGAGGTGGCACAATGGATGCAGCTTTGTTTGAGTATTTGCCATAAAAGTATCTGTAAAATATAGCAAGGGAGGCAACATTCTACCTTACAGTACTTTTAGGCGAGATGGTTCATTTGCAATTGTTTGGTTGTTCATTATTCTTGTACCTTTGTTTTGAATTTTATCCAGTTATATTACAACCACTCCACATCCCCTCCACAAGGGTGGGCAATATTCAAGCTGACAGCACAAATTACTCTCGCCAATTATAGCTAACTGCTAGACAGTGAAGAAATAGCGGATTCTGTGCAATAAACCAAGTTTCTTTGAGTTGATAGCATGTGATCTAACGTGAGATGTCCAACTGAGGGCATTGTTAAGCGAAACACCGAGAATTCCAATACTTTTAGAGATGGGATTATTGGTTGCTCAAAAAGGTAAAATAGTAATTAGGCTATATCTGTTTGTTAGTAAATTGGATATATTTGGTTTTCCTAGCATTAAATGAAACCATTTTATTTTGCTCCATTTAGAGATCTTACAACAGATAAGGCTTTATATATGGAGACTGCTGTGCTGAGTTGGGAGTTAAAAATATCAGACTTCATGAGTTTTTGTTTCAATGTAGAGGAAGTGCGAAGCGTTGAATCATCTAAATATGAATGAATGGGATTATGAGTGACAGACAGGATATTAATATGAACGAGGATCAGGGTTAGGGGTACGACTGATCAATGTGGCACGCCGGTATTAACTGAGTGGCGATTGATATATACATCATCTACCTTAATCTCATCTTTCTGTTGTTTGATAAGAGGAAATTACTGGGACAAAAGATGATAGACAGTAGCAAAGGAGCCTGGAAAACAGAGAACGGTGCCACATTCTGTCATAAGCTTTACAAATATCAAGCTCCACTGCGTGGTTTTCACCTGGTTGGTCAGTTGATTATTGGATGGTATGGGTAAAGAAATTGGGTATGTCAACAGTGGAGCTTTCCTGGCGAAAACCATATCGTCCGTCAACAGTTAAGTTGTTGGATTCAAGATGCTTAACATTGTGCTTCACGGGAAAAAAAAATGGTCTGTGTTAGCAGTAACCGTTGCTGGCACACTTCCTTGATGACGACCAGGAGAGCATTGTGCTGTCAGCCATGCCCTGCCGGTGGTAGCAATCTGAGGTGCCATCGCCTTTTGTCTTTATATATATATATATATATATATATATATAGCCAGGCGCCATAATTCAGCATGGGATGGTCGTTTTCCTGTGAGTTAGTTGTTTTATGGGGAGGGGCACTAATCCTCAGCCAGCCCACTTTTTGGTGCGTAGGGAACACATATGGGTTGGATATACGGTTACCACCAATCGTTGTAAATGGTGTCTTGACTTACAGAAAACCATTAGCCCTGCGTTAGTCCCCTGGCGTATTGGAACACCGTTAGTACCCTGGAGTGTTTGAACACCCCACCCCCCAAAACTCATGTATTGCTGCTAATTGTTCTAATATATTCATATAACTTCTTGACTGTACTCCTCCAGTTACTCATGAACAGGTTAATTTCATTGTAACTGATGTTGGAGAATATATGTGTAAAAGAATTGGTCGAAATTAAACGAAAGCGAAATTTGGTTCTAACATTTATTCATTAGATTGAGGTATACAGTATTATATATGATATGGTTTTTATTTCCTCAAAATCATCATAGACAATATACTAACTCCTAAATAAGTTTCATTTTCAGATTCTTTACTAAAATCATAGCTAGAGAAATATGTCAATGTTGTGATATAAAACTAATTCTGTTGCTGATTGGCAGTGAAAAATATACATTGTTTATGCTTCCAAAAACACACCAAGACAATGATAGAAAAATGTATAAGTAACCAAAATAAGTGCAAAATGTTCCAATAAACATGAAATTGCAAGAAAAACATCATGAGGTAATTAAAGAACCATAAAGGAGAAGCTAGTACCGTGGGGTGACTACACACCCCAAAGGACAAATATGCGTCTGTTCTTCACACGACCAGGGACAGGAGTGTGAAACTCTCGGTGGTCCCTCCCCTTACATTATTCACGAAGGTACTGGAGAGCAGAGGAATGTCTGTGTTGTCAACTCAAAATTGTGAGCATACATTGTTTTTTTTTGGGGGAGGGGGGGTGTTCAAACACCCCAGGATACAAACGTAGGGTTAGGCTTGTCACTCATCGTAAAGTCACCTGAAAGGGAAAGAAGATTAATAAGAAATGACAGTAAAGATGGGATACTTAGGAAGAAAGGAGTGATTCCTGAAAACAAAAACTAAACGTACGTCGGACTCGCAGCGGTTATGCAGTAACTGGCATCTTAATTTCATTTGTGGCTTGGGAAGATAGTGTTCATTTCCACACTTCATCGTTTTATTTATTCGTTAGAGAGAGAGAGAGAGAGAGAGAGAGAGAAACAAGGGGTGCCATGCACAACAAACCTCCCCCGACAGCAGTTATTTTATTGCTATTAAATACTGAATTGGTACTGCTATTTAGGGTGAGTATGCAACTGAAGTCTACGGTAATGCTGCAAATGAAAAGAAAGATCATGCAGGACTTCCTATATATCGATCACAGAATATATCTTTATTTTCAACCTTCTTAGATATTGATCACAGAATATATCTTTATTTTCAATCTTCCTAGATACTGATCACAGTATATATCTTTATTTTCAACCGTTTTCATATTATAGCCCTCTGAAAATCCGTGATCTTGCGTTTGACCTTTCAAGGTCACTCAAGCTCGAAGGTCATGGTGCCAAATGAAAGCCCACACAGGGTTCAGTACTCGGTACCTTATTATTTATTATATATATAAATGATCTAGACTTAGGAGTCAATAGCAGCATCAGCAAATTTGCCGACGTTACAAAAATAGGGCGTATCATTAACTCGACTGACGATTGCCATAACTTACAAAGAGACCTCGATACATTGTCCAAATGGTCTAAAACTTGGCAAATGGAATTTAACGTTGAAAAATGTAAAGTGCTTAACGTAGGCAAGACCATTGGAGATACTAAATACAGCTTAGATAACAAAGAGAGAGATCTAGGAGTTATGATTAGTAACGACCTTAAACCAAGGCAACAGTGTATTAATGCGAGAAATAAAGCAAATAGGGTCCTAGGATTTATTTCGAGAAGCGTGAGCAATTGATCATCTAAAGTAATACTGAAACTTTAGCATTAGTAAGGCCACATTTGGACTAGGCAGTACAATTTTGGTGTCCTTGCTATAGAATGGATATTAATTCATTAGAAAATATACAGAGGAGAATGACAAAAATGATACATGACGTCCGAAACCTGTCATATGAAGACAGACTGAAAAGACTAAGTCTGCATTCGCTAGAGAGGCGTAGAGTAAGGGGAGACTTAATTGAGGTGTTTAAGTGGATGAAGGGTATAAATAAGGGAGATATTAGCAAGGTACTTAAAGTGAGCATACAGGATAGAACTAGAAATAATGGTTTCAAACTAGAAAAATTCCGTTTCAGTAAGGAAATAGGTAGAAATTGGTTTGGTAATAGAGTAGTAGACGAATGGAATAAGCTACCTAGTAAAGTAGTTGCTGCCTCTTCCATTGAGAGTTTCAGGCATAGGCTAGACAAACATATGACTAATAAGGGGTGGATATAGAAAAAAGAAAATCTTATAACCAATACTATGTCGTAATTTTTCCTTTTCAGGTTACACTATGATAGTCTCTACTCTCCTTTCACACTTTCCTGTAAAATGTCCACGCCAGTTTTTCTATACTGCGTGGTGTTCTTTCTGACTTTTTCCTGCCGGCTTCGGCTGGAGGGTTTGGAGGGCGGGGGAGAACCTTCTTCTTTCCTATCCTTATCTCATTCTAGTAGTTCAGTTACTCTTCTAGGAGCTGCCTAGCATGGGCCAACCGGCCTACTCTCCTCTTATGTTCTTATGTTCAGTATCAAGTTATAGCCCCCTGAATATCCGTGACCTTAAGTGCAACCTTTCAAGGTCACTTAAGGTCAAAGATCATGGTACCCATTAAAAACTCATATTGGACTTGCTATATGTTGATAATGGTAAATACTGGTCTGCAACCAGTTTCGAGTTATAACCCCCTGAATCTCCGTGGCCTTGAGTTTGACCTTTCAAGGTCACTCAGTGTCAAAGGTATTGGTGCCAAATGAAAGCCCATATGGGAGTTCCTGTATGTTGATAATAGTTGTAATTATCCCTATCTTCAACCAGGTACAAGTTATAGCGGTCTGACAATCCGTGACCTTGACTTTAGCCTTTCAGGGTCACTCGGTTACCTACAAAAATAAATTAATCACTTCCTTTTGGGACCAGTGCTCATATATCCTAAAACTTTCATATAATTTCATTCAGCCTTTTTCCGTAATGTTGCTAACAAAGACACAAAGAGACAAAGAAATTCCACCCAAAAAATACCTTGCCGGACTCCGTCCCGTCCGTCATATGGAAACCTTTTTACCGTCCTCGCCCCTCCGGGTATTGTTTTCATCGGTTTGCCTGTTTGTTTGTTTGTTTGTCTGTCTGCTTGTCTGTCTCTTAACAACTTTACGCGAAACCTACTGGTGGGATTTTGGCTAAAACTACAGAGATGATGAGCTATGACCTTTTGGTCAACTGATTAAATTTTGGGGCAAATTGGGCCAAGGTCCAGGCTGTAGAGCCCCAAAAATGATAGATTTTTTTTTTTTCGCTATACCTCCTTTTCAATTCGTCATACAGACATGAAACAAAAACCTAAAGGTACATCTTTCAAATCTGCATTCTATAACATGCCTCATTACATCAGGGGGGTCACCCTCCAATCAGCGGTAGAGGGTCAGTGTCAGGTGGGTCGGATCTAAAATTTCAAATGGGCATAAAATCGTAAATTTTCACCCAATTTCTCCATATTTGATGTGATATCTTTGACTAGATATCCTGTTATGTTTATACGTCTGCACTAAATTGACTGCCGGGGATAGGTTTGCTGTGCCTTGGCACCGCTTCTTGTTTCTCCTGGATTTTATTTTCGGCTTCTCACCTTTTATACTAAAATTCAGTATGACCACAATATTAAACCGCTGCTGTGTTGGGAATAATATGGGAGTGGACAGGAGAGAGGGAGGCAGACAAGAAAGTGTGATATACATTCGGACACAGAAAATCTAATGACGAGCGAGAATAAATTTGGATCCGGAAAAGGCAATGTGGAGCGGCGGATTGTTCTTCTCTGTGTCCACACTCCTCGACCCTAACGAAATGCAGTCCTTTCCAGTGATTTATTCATTACACTGAATCCTTGCTATTTTCCAGTACAGTTCTTCGGTCCTTTTGATATCGGCCTACATTACATAATAAACGCCGAAGAAAAAAATTACGTGCCAGACGCTGAAACAGACCCGCAAGGAACAGATTTACACAAGCCTGCCAACCCGAGAATAAAAAACAAAGAACTAAGCAGTAGAAACTGAGCACATTCAGGAAACAGGCAAGTGGTTAGAACACGTAGAGGTAATGTGGAGTCTAGGAAAGTATTTCTTGACGACGGATTTCTAAACTACCACGCAATTCAGCCAGAGGGAGAAGTAATTCAGGTGAAAATTGGTTAGTTCTGGTGATGAAGCAATGATTTACGAAGTATATGTTCTACACAGCCTCTCTCTCTCTCTCTCTCTCTCTCTCTCCCTCCCTCCCTCCCCGGAATAGAGCTGAGATCCAATTTTTTAAAACCCTTTACACGTACTCTTGGGCCAGTTGAAATATCGGTGGTAAAAGAGATGTTTTTCCTTTAAGTGATTCGGTGGAGAAAGAGGAGGAGAAGAAGCAGGAAGCGGAAGAGAAGAAGGAGGAGGAGGAGGAAGAGGAGGAGGACGACGACAAGCAGTGTGAGACTATAAATTACAGTGAAGAATAATGAATGATGAAAAAATAGCTAAAAGAGGAAGACTAAAGGTGGGAAAAGTAAGAGGAGGAGGAGAGGAAAAAAGTAAGACTTCAGGGAGGGGAAGTAAGAAGGTGAGGACGAGAGGGAAAACTTGAAAGAATATGGGAGGAGTTTTGAGCTAGGAAAGGCTGATAGAAAAGCAGGGATTGAATAAACTGAGGAAAACTGAGCCCATGGGAAAACGACCAAGAAAGGAAAAAAGAGAAACAATGGGAAATATAAAACAAATTAAAATTCTCAATGGTAGGATCTTTAAGGGAAGGATGAAAAGAGGAGGAGGAGGAGGAGGAGGAAGAGGGTGGAAAGGGTGAGGTGGCAGAAAAACAGGGATCGAAGTGATTCATGACAGCGTGTATGGGAAGAAGGGGAAAGGAAACTATGAGGGAAAATGAAAGAAAATTGGACGCTGATGTTGTAGGAAATATGTAAAAAGACCATTAATCTCTTCTGTATAATAACAACAATTACATTTAAATTACCACTACGAGACGACTGCGCAGACTGTTATTGTTATCTAGTAGTAAGGGATAAACAAACGCATTATCATATACCTTTAGGTCGAGTAGCCTACGTCCCTTCCATCCAGAATATTGGCAGATAACATGAATTAGATATTAAAGACGTCTGCGACGTAAAATTCTCCTCGAAAGCTCAGTTTTTCACAGGTCAAGTCTGCAAGGTAGGATGGTAAGAGAATGATTTTCATTCTCTCTCTCTCTCTCTCTCTCTCTCTCTCTCTCTCTCTCTCTCTCTCTCTCTCTCTCTCTCACACACACACACACAATTTTCGCCACGTTTTCTCCATCTCCCTGATCCACCTCTTTCTTCGGCTCAAAATTTCGTTACTTCAGATTCTTCTGTTCTCACCATTATTCTTTACTCCTCTTTATACCGCTACATTCCCTGTCCTCCCTTCGCCATTTCTTTCACCACGATGTCGGTTTTCATATTATATCATACTAGAAGAATTTACGTGGACTAACTTCTCTTAGTGGAGGGGTTGACTACAGCCTTCATTTTCACCGTTCACAGTGTCAACATCTTTTTACTTTTATTGTGGCCAATGAACAGATGATGAAATGAAACAAGAAAGAGGCTTCAGACTGCCAAGCGGTTATTATCTGTCTGCATTTAGCCCCTTTCAACTCAAGAGGTCCTTCTAAGGCGAATAAAATTGCTTAATAGAGGCCACAATGAACCTAAAAACCGTGCTCGACTGCAGTGGTTAATGCCTTCACAATTAAAGATCTTCCTAAATACTTGATATTGTCTGGCGGTGGCAAGAATGAAGTACAAAAGCCAACCTCGGACTAATGAATTCAATCTTTCTCTTTTTTTCTGTAGGTCTACTCCAATATTCACACCAATATTTTCCTTTGCCCTTCAGGCGCCTAAATTCCACTACCCTTGAAATCAAATGTCATGCCATACGTGTTATACCATATCCATCATATTTTACCTTTACCTACCAACAGTTCTGGCCTCAAGTCTGGCGTGAACACCAGAATGGATAATAAACTCGAGTCCGACGCCCCGTAACTGAGATTCACGCTATGACCTTCATTAACGTCAGTCAAAACGATCTTTGAATGTGTGTGTGTGTGTGTGTGTGTGTGTGTGTGTGTGTGATTTTTTTTTTCCGGGACTCTACAAACAGTGAAACAGTATTTCTTGGAACAAAACTACATGGGCAGCCATGTGTATACACAAACTGGATCACTTATCATTAACTACTTACATTATGTGAGTGTGTGTGTGGGGGGGGGGGGTAGCAGACGTGTATCACACCCATCCTTCTGTCCAGTCTAATTCGTCAGCCAGAAGCGACCCAGGGCATTTGTGTGGGGGTAAGGCAGTTTCTTTGTTTCATTGATCCCAGCTGTACAGTATTAGTGAGTCAGTCCGAGGCCGAGTATGCATCGTGCAGTGCGTGTGTTATTGACAGATTTGAAATATTTTAAATCGTGAGGGTTTTCTATCGTTTTAAACCTAAGCTGGTCAAGCGTGGGCCTCGAGAAACAGTCAATGGAAATTACATCCATAATGGCATTTCCTTTTATGTTTATATGTTTGTGGTCATAATTAGAATGTTTGCCCTATCTATATTTCAGGTATTTCTTGTACAATATATATTGGCATATTTTCTTTTATCGTACTTTTTTACTATACATTTACTGTGAGATCCCTGCACAACTCCCAAACTCGGCAACTCAAGTGAGGAGGTGAGGCGTGCAGAATGTGATCACTCCACGCTGCTTTGTTCTTCCAAAACCTGCGTCCAGAAATGGGTCTTCTCTGAAGCCTACTTCCAAGCAATACTGTCGTCTGTCCCCAGTCTTCTCTTTCTCTGTATGTTCATGTCCCAGATCCTTTAGCCTCTATACCGAGCCTGTCGCTTGAACATTCATTGCACATCGTCCAGGATTACTGAATCATGTACATACTAATGCAGCAGGCTATCAGCCTCGTAAAAACGATGACATATTAATATTTAGATCTTGTTACGACCACAAGGCAGTTTTTATCTTATGAAATACATATTGAAGAGGCCCAAAAGCCATATAAACATCCCCGGCAGTTTGAAAAATATCGCGGGTGCAAAGTAAAATTGTCGACTGATTAATGGAGCAAATTAACCAAGACGCCAGATTATATTTACCTTAACACCAAAGAAAAGGAAAGTAATACCAAGTAAAAACAAAGACAAAAGTATTCACCATGCTGAAGTGCCAGCAAAACACTCCTGGGTCGTATTCTAGTTGGCTGAAAGATATAGCAATACATTCTCCTCGCGAGGTGTTTTACATAATACACCTGAGGAATCTATATGATACTGATCCATACTATATCGGTATTAAACAAAGGTTAATACTATGAAAGACATTAATAAGGCTGTATATGGTATAAAAGAAAAGTCGCAAACAAGGACCTGATCCAGTGAGAATACAGCTCGATATCAGACAACACTGTTACGAATGTCGTAAGAACTTCCAGTCCTCTCCAGAGTTATTACCATATTTGAAGATAGGCCACGACGCCTGACCTATGTATGAGAGAGAGAGAGAGAGAGAGAGAGAGAGGGAGAATATTATTTCAGCTATGTAAGCGGCAAAGGCAAAAACTAGCTGAAGGAAAGGAGAATGAAAGAAGGAATCACTACGCACTAAGTAACAGGGAGATAATTAATAGGTTGCTTCATATAGCAGAAATATATGTTATGGAAGTGTAAAAATATCAGGAAAAAAGACTATATAAAATAAGTTGGAAAAAGTGGAAAAATATAAATAAAAAAGTAAAGTCAGAAACAATTTAAAAAACTAGTTACCTATTCACTCATTGTGTAGCCACAATAAGGAAACTTCGCCGTAACTATTGATGGTATTGAGTGTCTGTTTGCATGGGTACAGTTTACATTTGTCTCAATAACTGGTTAACTGTATGCTTAACTGTAACCATATTCCTTTCAGATAATGAGAGGGGCCACAACTATATTTCTGTAAAGTTACAGCTTTACAGCATTTGTGGTTTTCTCTACAACGTCTTATAAAGAAAACACTGAGGAGATTTGTATTCGGTACTTTCCATTGGCTAAGAAAGAAAGTATTCAGCCAAAATTCTCTGTAAACTTTTTTTCATGAGATTTTCAACCAAATAGCTGTATTCCAATTAGTTTCTGAGATATTTCAATTTCACATATGCAGTTTTTGCAACAAAAATGAGTATATGACCTTCAAAAACTGGTTAAGGTCATATATATTTGCCACAAGTACTTGGGTTGCGCTTGAGTACATTCCTGTATTATTATCAAGATCTAAGAAAAGAAAAAAACATAAGCTTCGCCATATATATGGCGAAACTTAATAACCATGTAAATCGGAAAAAATTACCGAAAAACTAGTGGCAGATTTCTTGGCATAAATCCCAACACCTCCGGGACGTCATTTTTACTTTGATGTTGCTATCTCCTGATGATTTTACGTGGCTTTGGAGAGACATTAAGCAGGAGAGGACATTACATGTTTACCTGTGTCAATATCTGTCTATCTAGCTAGCTATCCATCTCTCTCTCTCTCTCTCTCTCTCTCTCTCTCTCTCTCTCTCTCTCTCTATATATATATATATATATATATATGTGCATGAGGGGGGAAGTTCGACAATGAATATGAGTTCATTTGAAATCAAAAGTCTTTGACCCGAACAGTTTAACGTGGAAGGAAAGGGAAAATGGCTGAGGTAATCGGATATCGAACTGAGGAAGGTCGATAAAAAAGAGGGACCGACGCCAACAATATTGGAAGGTATATCGAGAAATCGAGTCAGCTGGCGGCCCAATAGGATGTTCTCTTAGTGAATGGGTTAAATATAACATTTTTATATTACCACAGTATAATGTATCTAGCTATTTCCCCATGTCGGACCCTTGTCCTCGTCCCTCCTACCATGTGGTGAGGCCATTACTCCGCCTTAAGTATGTACACCGAGAGCGTATACTGCCGCAGCTCAAACCTGGGGAGGGGATTAGGGCAATAGAAAGGGGGGAATCAAATGCAGGGAACAGTGGTGTAGAGAAGTTAGGGAGGAAGAGGAATAAGCGTGGAGAAAGGAGAGATACGGTGGGGTGACCAAGAGGTGAAGTTTATCATAAGACAGGCATGTAGAACCCTGTAACGAGAGAGAGGAGGTGTTGTTTGCAGATAATAAGAGAATGGAGGGAGGGAGACGAAGAGGCGTTGAAAGAGGAAGGAAGAGAATACTTTTTCAAGGTGAGGCAGGCAGTGGAAGTGTTGATAAAAGAAGGAAGTGGAAGAAGTTTTCAGGGGGAGATATAAAGCGAAAGTGAAACTGAAGACAAAGTAGTGGATGCGGCCGTTGGGAGGGGTATCGATTGAGCTGAGAGGGGTGTGTGGAGTGGCTGAGTGTTGCTATAAAGGATTCCCAGTTGCTGTTTGCTAATTTTATTGTTAATTTCGTTTCATATTTACTGTAGCCTTGAGATGATATTTTCTGTGTATGTGTAGGAGAGGGGGAGCTATGTTTCCGTGAGTCGCGTTGTTTTCTGAAACGAGCAGTCCCTGCTTTAAAGTTAAGGTTGCAGTATCTTCTGTTGCCTCAAGGAATGCGGTGTTAATTCTCGTTTTGTGTGATCATCTAAAATTTGTGTGCCTGTCAATGTTGGCAATAAGGTGTATTGCTAATTGCGTTTAAGTGTTGTACTGTGTACTTTTTCCAGTCTGCTTTAATACAGTCTGTGTTTGTGATGTGCCATCACTTTGGTCTGAGATGTACTCTCGTGGTGATAAGAACAGGGAGGTGTTCTGAAAGGAGTTTGAGTTCCGTCTGCCAGATGGTCGTGTGTGAAGAGACTGTAATGTTTGGGAAGTAGGGGCAGCGGTGTAATTAATACTGGAGATAGGTTTATTGACCGGCATCACTGAGAATGCACTGTACCTGTTGCTGAACTGTGATGCAGTGTTGAGGCACTGACAGTCGTGTTCATTGTGTTCGTACCAGGCAGCATTTTCTAAAGTAAAGTTCCCATCCAGTACAGAGCTAGGAGTCTGTGTTAGAGGGAGGAGCTGAGGGTTGTATTACATTCGTACCGCGTAGAAGGCGTCAGGAGGAATGTACACACACACACACACACACACACACACACACACACACACACACACACACTCGCTGGTGCAGTGGTAACGTTCTTGCTTGCCATCTGGTAGACGGGAGTTCGCGCCTCGCTCAGGTTGCGAAAAGTTTCGCTGACGAAGTGGGTGGTTACTGTCCCCCTTGAGCAAGGGGACGGGTGTGTGGGTGTGTGAAGGTCACAGCCTTGCCCTTTGATCGGACTATATGAGCTCTCAGCTCCCTTCCGGGAGGGTAAAATGCTGACGATCACGACCATCAAGTGATCCTGACCGACCCGGTGAATTACACACACACAATGATTTCTTGTTTGTGACCAGAGTTGACACTGAGTGATTGTATTTCTAACTCAGTGGAATTCTACAAAAAGCTATTGTGTAATTATTGATTCGTCAAATGTGAATGTACAGTTGCTACCAAATGGAACGAGAACACCTAGTTCAGGTTGAGGTGGTGGGGTCCTCATCGCATTTGGTAACTGGCGTGTCGTCATGGTTCTTTACCAAGTGGTTTACACTGATGTCAACGAAATGCGATATAGTGTATCAAAACTTACAGATTAATTTAACATGGTTTGTATGCTTGCTTACCGAAGTGAATTAGTATTATTCGCCAATACTGAGCAAGGGAGAGGGTAAATTTATAAAGTCTGCCTATAGAGGGAAGGCGAATCGTACAATCTCACTCTCCCATCTCCCACCATCCCCACCATCCCTCTCCAGTGCACTCGTTAGATTGTCAGAAGGATCCGACGTTTGAAGCTTCCCTTAACTTTCATGGCCTGGACAGTGTTCCATTTGTCATTGTCCCTTGCACAGGAGCAAAACTGAACTGACAGTTTTTTTCGAAATAATATTTATGATGATGTAGTATACTTCACACGAGAGAAGTGACATTTAGTTTTTTGCTTTGCAAATAGCATCCTATTTCTGCGAATGCTCATACTAGAATTTTAAGAACTGCAACTAATTACACTAAAAAAAAAAAAAAAATTGTATGACTAAATATTAATTAATTTTGCATTACAAATATGAATTATAAAAACGACTTTGGTTTGGAATATTATTCAAGACTGTTTCTGTTGCTTTATTCCTTGCTTGTTGGAAAGCAGGACAAGCTAACTAAATATGACAGCCATACAATAGGGTTAGTACATAGTTACGTATTATTTGATACAAGATTATTATTTTTTACACATAACGAGTCCATCGGACTGGTCTTATACATACTCAGCTCTACTCTTGGATCAAGGTCAAAAGGCTTGCATCATCCTGACTTTTGTCTCGATGTGATAATGTAAACACGCTTTACCATCATATACAAAGGTTAGATTTGTTTGCTTAGGCTCAGTCATCCAATAAATTTGGACGCTATGTACACATTTTATAAGGGTAGTATTGGCATGTTCTAATGCCGAATTCAGCCTCACCTCACGATGATCCAGGATCAAAATATAGTGTTAGATCCAACAAATATCCCTAACTCTTTTCAGCTTCCTTACTGACCAAATGTATTCAGAGTGGAAAGTCGACTAAACAGTACTCAAGGAGACTCATTACCACGTATGATCAAGGGCTCAGTTAAGTCAAAGCAACCACATAAAAAAATGAAGTGAGTTTTTCGTTTTCACCACATGAAAACAAGTATTTTATTTCACTGCAGCTGCTTTATTATGACAATTAGCATATAGACAGAAAAAAGTTCATAGATAGATAGATAGATAATATAAATAGATAGATAGATACAGTATATATATATATATATATATATATATATATATATATATATATATATATATATATATATATACATCCCGGTATATGTTTTTTTTTTTTTTTTTGTAAAGGAGAGACTTCTTGTGGTGAATGGGATAATAATGGCAGTTACTAGAGCTTAAAATTGAAAAATCGTTTCTGAACTGAATAAATTCGTCCTGAGCTAGCAAGAGTTATGTGATATGAAAGATCGTGTGATTCCAGGGTTTAGGTCTTAGAATAAGGGTGAAGCAACGTCCGAGAAAGGCAAAGTAGAACCATGAAATAGTGTACTCAGTAAAATGCGCCACAAAGCCATTCACACAACATCCATCCTTACTAAATATTGGTTTCATCCCTTCGCAAAGCGATCTACTGTACACTTTTTCCTCACGTATCATCAGCAACAAGGAATATGTAGACAGAGTTTGCATCTTTTCTGCTGCAGTTCTGTTATTGTTGATTTTAAAGCTGTTTACAAAATTTTAGCACTGCTGAAGAAAACTTGTTTCTCATAGAAATATAATATTTACAGCAGCAGTAATGTAATGTCACTATGTCGGGGGAAAAAAGAATTTAATATATAGACTACATTTTCCTTGTTCGTATTCCATATTCCGAAATACCTCAACACCACACACTGTATTGCACTGCTGTTTTGAAAGTTTATTCCCCACCGTGTATTATAGGTGATAAATTGTGTTGCGATAATGATAATAAACTGCTGAAAACATTTCCTTTTCCCTGAGTTGTCAATGTGTTTGTGTATGGGTGTTAATGTGCATAGTTTCTTTTCATAAACAGTTGTAGACTGGGGCAGGAACAGCCAGTAACAAATCATATTGCAAATGGTACCATGACAGTTGCCATGATGATAAAACAAAATAAAAATAATTCGATTACTATGCCTGACCTGTCTGCTGTAACGAAAGCCACACACTGAGCTTACATTCCATTACAAGAACATCACATATGGAAAGCATTACACATTATTTTTTGCCTGTAAAAAGAAGCAAAAACGCATTACAAGTTCACCATTACCACACTCATCACTCATTCTCTATGCTGTTTATTTTCCTTTCTTGAGGCTGGTTGGTCTCAGGTCTTGAGTATTATTTTGATGATTGAATGTAATGTGGATAGTGGGTGAAAATATAACTAGCAAATTAGCTTGATAGGAATATTTAACCCTTTTCCTGGCACCTTACTCTCGGAATGTAATTAGGAAATCATTCAGTTTAATTTTTCATTCAACCCTAGCACAGTGACAACATTGCAAACATGCCTGACTAATTCACTCAATTATATCATGCAAACTGCTCTAAAAATTACAATGCAGTCTTTCTTACGTCCACCCTCTTTAACCTTCCCCTGCTCTTTTCCTCCCTTGCCCGTTACAATATTCAACTCACTCTTCCATCCTGCCCCTCTCCCTCCTCCTCCTCGTAATTCACCTCCCCCCCTCTCTCCCTCCTTCCCCTCTCTCTCCCCCTCCACCATACTCAGCTACTTTCATCTCTCTCTCGTGCTTCACTCTCAACTCCCTTTCTCCTCTTATCTCTTTCTCCGCCCGTCCACCTTGTTTAGAAGACTTACCCTTCCAAGTATAGCTCTTACTTCATTGTCCTGTGCTTTTAATACACTCAGGACTTTATTTACGGAAACTACTGGACGGATCTGTTTTTGCAAAGAAGTGTTTTTGCAACAGGGACCTGTTCCCACGATGAACCACAGTTTCATCCAATAAATGTAATGCCACACCCAGACAAACGACTTCCAGTGGCCATGTCGAAAGACGAAATCGTAAGGCGTTGGAGTGCTTGAGGTACTTACGTTCTCAAAACTCCTGGTGGGATGAGTGGATACCCCAGGGTGCTGCTTCTATCAGTATCTCTATTAATAAATCTAGTGGTTAAACTCCATTGTTTGTCCTATACTGATTCTGTAAAAACATTCACTATTCAGTGTTATCAAAACCAAGTCCACTCTGTTACTTCGCGGATTTTGTGAAAGCGAAACTGGCAGACTTCCAGAAAAAACACTAGTATGTATAGGCTAATCTGTCCTCATCAGTGGAGGATAACCTACATCTGCAGCATAGCTTGGTCTTATCTATCAACATTAACTTTGGGGACTTAGTATTTATATACTCCTAGTTTAAAATTGTGCGACACGTTTACAGGCCCACACCGCGTGATATCTCGTAAAGGTAACAAATTTGAGATTAAAGACTTGCCATCTGTAAGTAAATTGGTTTGCGCAGATGATCTTAAGGGAACTCCCAGGTACTTCCAGTGGTAGGAATATCAGGAAAGTATATACTGCATCTTCTCCTTCCTCTTTTTGTTTTTGTTTTTCTTCTTTCTCTTGTTCTTCTTGTTTTTCTTGTTCTTTTTCTTGTTCTTTTTCTTGTTGTTCTTCTTTTTCTTGTTCTTCGTTATCTTCTTTTTCTTTTTCTTCTTTTTTTCTTCATCTTTTTCTTTCTTCTTCTTCTTCTTCTTCTTCTTCTTCTCCTCCTCCTCCTTCTCCTCCTCCTCCTCCTCCTCCTCCTTCTCCTCCTCCTTTTGTCCTTGTTACCCTTTCATCACTTTCATCACCTTCTACTCTACTTGTTAATGAGTACAGACAAAAGCTTCACTCAGCAACTCTCTCCACTGTTGCTTAGGTCTGTTCCTCCATCAGTCAGATCCACTTAGCTGATTTCAACGTTAATCCGGATTCCTTTTATAAGTAAGATATTGTGGGGAGTATAGACTGCCTCGCTGGCGCTTGCTGTTCTTGGTTCATATCTGGGTGACAGGGACAGAGATGGGGTCCTCCGCCCAGGGGCATTGGTAAAACCCCGGGGGGAAGTATGTTAGTGGGGGACGTCATTTGTGTTATAAGTTTGTATTGTTACATATATGAATGAAACAGGTATGCAGTTGTACAAAGATATGGATATCTTATTGAAATGATAAGATTAAAGTTGTTACACAAATATTGTATATCGCCTTCCATCTTATATCATTGTCTTTGTCCCTCTAATAATTTATGTTCAAGTAGAGGGTTTGTCAGTAGTCATGTTACCACAGACTCTGTCCCAGTGTCAGATCATCGTTTAATTTTTGCAATGGGCTCGCACTAACTTTAATGTGGAAACTATTTTTCCTTCCTCAAGCTTAGAACTGTATAAAATGCACTGCATTTGTGTACTGTGATTTCTTCTGTCGCACGACCATATGTCCGCCTGATCTCTTACATTCGTGTTCGTCAGCTGTCAAACCCTTCAACTTTGTCCTGTGTTTTCCTTTAGTATCTTCCCCATCACAGCTGTTCCTTGTGGGAATGCTATAGTACAGATACCTCACTTCCTTCATCACATACATTTCTGAGCTCTCATTTATATATATGTATATCCTTCGATTGCATTTACTTTGCTAGGATTTTTTATTGTGATGGATTTTGTCCATTGCTGTGTTAAATGTATGAAAAAAAAAAAAAAAAAAAAGACTCCAGGAAGTTAGGCTACAACATGGCACAAGGAAAACAGTGAAACCTGTTAAACCTAAAAATGACATGAAGGAACTGCAACCTCATGCTGAAGTTGGAGAAATTTGCGTGGGAACGTGACGGCCCACTACCCACTGCCCAGAGGCAACTACCAACAGCACCACCGACCACTTCAACTTTACTGTGTCGATTTGTGAGAAGGTGTGTGGACATCCAACTAATGATGTGAACATTATTTAGTAATTACGAGAGCTTATTCTCTCGCGATTCCAATGTATATCCTGTATAACCAGCTATTAAATTATTGTACTTTTATGTTCTTCACAGTGACATAATTCAATATTATATCATTTTAAATTTTTTTATGAATTTAGTTAAATAGTCTCCCTATTAATTAGTATGGTCTTAATATTAATATAGTATATTGTCATATTATCTAATCGTTCAATTGAAATAATGATGTTATTTTATTATTTAAATTTTCCTCTATTAATCTCTAAGTCTGGTACATGGGATACATCTTAATTTCCCTGGGAGAGACAAATGTAAGCCAACGGATGTTTGTTGCTTAGTTGTCATGACTCAGACGCTGCCAGAATGTGATAATTTGGCAGTGATCGCTGCCTCTGGCCAAATCTGCTGAGAAAATGGTTTTGTGAGTACACAGCTGACAATAATTCCTTATCTCAACGTAAAATTACAGCATTGGGTGACAAAGGAAACTCATCTTTTCCGAAATGAATATAGGAGTGACAGAGAACTGAAACACTTCAGTAGTGGTGCTTGGTCTTTAATGGGGGAGGCGGTGGCTCAATCGGTGGAGAGGTGGCCTACAGTCCTACCGGACTCAGGTTCAAATCCACGTTGGGGCAGGAACAGTTCAAGGATTTGAAGTTCATAAAATCAGGCTTTACTGATCTACCAGAAGACCCGCCGACATGTCGTAAAAATACCCCCGCTATTACCATTACACCAGTCCTGTATGAGACAGCCCTAGCACGTATTCAATATGGACGGTGGGTGTTAGCGCCGAAGTGGTGACATGTAGAGGTGTATGGCATGTAGGAGGACTACTGGACCTTGAGAGCAGGCTGCGAAGCCTATGCCCAGAGTTGGACACATAATAATAATAATAATAATAGTAATCTGAATTCCTGATGGTATAACTATGGATCTCCATCTCACATTACATATTCACTAGCGAGAGAGAGAGAGAGAGAGAGGTATTAAATTCAGATAGCAGTAATGAAGACGTGCTGTTCGTACATCACAAAGTAAAACCAAATACTAGAAAAAAAAAAGCATGAAGTAGTAAATGAATGAAGGGGGTGAGGAGTGGGGATGATGCAAAAAGAAAAGACGGGTAGAATGGAAAGAAATGGATGAAGATAGAGATATCAACAAATTATGTTGTCCTGAAATCAGCAAATAATTTTGTGAAAAACGCAGAGATGGGACAGGGAAGGAGGTCAGGAGGGCGTGTGGGAGGGAGAGAACAAAAGGAAGGTAAGGGACATGGTTCAGAGAAGGAAGGAATGTGGAGGAGAGGAAGAAAGAGGAAAGCATGAATGGAAATGATGGAGAGTCAGAGAGGGAGAAATTTAAAAATATCTACTATCTCTAAACAGTCTGGTGTTATGGAAGCCTTTTATCTCTTTGACTTAATTTTTTGCTTCTCAACTTTTGTACTAAACTTCACTGTGACCGTAACATGGACCGCTGTAGTGGAGGAAAATTTTGGAAGGGGACAGGAGAGATGGGGGACAAGCAAGAAGGTGTGATATACATTTGGATCCAGAACAGGTAATGAGCGGAGGATAGTTCGTATCTGTACTCGACAACCCTCACAAAAGGCAATTTTTTGCCAGTGACTCACGGTTCCTTGCTATTTTCCAGTACAGTATTTAGATTTTTTAAATATTGTCCTTCATTGCATATGAAACATCGAACTAAAAATATATAAATCGGTATATATATGTGACATACGCTGAAGTATACCCGTAAGGAGCAGAGTCTATAGATACTACCAAACGGAGGAGAATAAAATGCAAAAAATGAAACAGTAGAAACTGGGCTGTTTCGGGAGACAGGCAAATGGATGGAACACGTAATGTGGAGCCAAGGACAGTAGTTCTTGACAACCAAACTCTAAACTACCACACAATTCAGCCGGAGGGAGAAGTAATACTGGTGAAAATTGGTTAATTTTAGCGATGAATTATGATTTACGAAAGATATGTTTAACATAGCCTCTCTCTCTCTCTCTCTCTCTCTCTCTCTCTCTCTCTCTTCGGAATAGAGCTGAGATTCAATCTTTTAAAGCCCTTTTCACGCACTCTCGGGCCAGCTGAAACCTCTGGTAAAAGGGGAGATGTCCTTCCTTGAACTGATTCAGTGGAGAAAGAGGAGGACCAGGACGAGGACGGCGACGACGACGACGACAAGTACGAGAGTAAAAATTACAGAAAAGATATTTACATTTTATCTCTGTATCTATCTACACAGTATATATAAAGGAGAGACACGCATTACACGCGTGTGTACAAATGTTTTTTTACTCTCCTCAGCGGGAATCGAACACGAGACTGCGAGGGAAAAAAAAAAAAAAAAAAAAAAAAAGCCAGGCACTGTTACCGCTACACCACGGCGAGATATAAGTTGAGTCACCTGAATTTTCTGGCAAACCATGTAAATCCATTTGGAGGGAATTGTTTCAGTCACAGCACATTAGGACTATTGCTCAGCCCCACGTAACTCATCAAGTGACAGGGCAGTTTTAATCTATCCCAGACACAACACTACCGTCTTTATGTTGGAGAGACACACATTACATAATGGATTTACCTGGTTCGTCAAAAAATTCATATGACTCAAGTTTTACCATGCCGTGGTGTTGTGGTAACAGTGCATGACTTATATTTAGAAGTCTCGGGTTCGATTCCCGGTCAGGCGCGTAAAAAACAGTTGTACACACGCGTGTAATGTCTCTCCAAAATAAAGACGCTTGTGTTGTGGCTGAGATAGATTAAAATTGCTCTGTCGCTTGCCCAGTTGCGTGGGGCTGAGCAGTAGTCCTAATGTGTTGTGGCTGAAATATATTCTCCCATAATGGATTTACCTGGTTCATCAAAAAATTCAGGTGGCTTGGCATTTATCACGCCGTGGTGTAATGGTAACAGTGCCTGACTTTTTTTTACCTAGAAGTCTCAGGTTCGATTCCCAGTCACGAGCGTAAAATATATATATATATATATATATATATATATATATATATATATATATATATATATATATATCAGTAAGGGGAAAAATAGTATGATATGAAAAATAACTAAAAGAAGAGAAAGAAGGAAAGGAAAAGTAAGTAGAGGAGAAGAAAAGAAATAAGGATTTAAGGGAGGGAAAGTAAGAAAACGAGGAGCAAAAGGAAGAAGAATAAGAGAAGGAACTTAAAAGAATAGGATAAGAGTTATGAGCTATGGAAGGCTGGTAGAGAAGCAGGGATTGAATAATTTCAGGAAAACTGAGTGTATGGGAATAAGAGATAGAAAAGAATATAATGGAAGGAATGAAGAACGAAGAAATTTAAATTCATAACAGTAAAATCTTTAACATATGGATAAAGAGGAGAAGAACGAGCAGGGGGACGAGGAGGAAGAGGAGGAGGAGAAGGAGTTGGAAAGAGTGGAAGGGATGAGCTGGCAGAAAAACAAGGAACGAAATGATTAATGACGGCGTGTGTATGGGAAGAAGGAGAAAAGAAACTATGAGAGAATATGAAAGAAAATTGGACATTGATGTTGGAGGAAGTGTGTAAGAAGACCATTAACCTTGTCTCTGGAATAACAATATTTACATTAAAACTTCTACCATGAGACGACTGTATACACCTTTATTTTTTTTCTTAACGAGTAGTGGAGCGATTACCATAGACGATATCTAATACCCTCAGGTTCGGTTCTTCGTTTCCTTGTAATCTATTAGGTGATGACACGAACACTACAGTAAAGACATCTGCGTTGTGAAGTTCTCGAAAGTTCATTTCTTCATTTGTAAGGTCCACAAGGTAAGATGGTTATGTTATAATTTTGTGATTCTCTCTCTCTCTCTCTCTCTCTCTCTCTCTAAGAATAACTTTTTAGTGGAGGGGTTGAATCTAACATTCATTAACCTGTTCACTGTGTTAGTAACTTTTTACTTTTATTCTGCTAACGAACAGATGATGAAATGGAACAAGAAAGAGTCTCCAGGTTGCAAAGCAGTTACAATTTGTCTTCACTGAGCCCTTTCAGTGATCCTTCCTAAAGGAATATGGTTGCTTAATGGAGTCAAGAATGAACCTAAAACATAGGCTTCGCTACACTGTTGCAACCCTTCATCTGACCAAGCACATACCCCCCCCCTACCTTCCTGCACACCTAACTAAGCTCATAACTGCCCTCATCTTCTCACTCCCAATGTTTACTGAAGGTGGGCATGAAGAGAAGGCCTGGAAGACACATAACCTGGGTATCTTCAGATTCCTTGCGCAGGTCACATCGAAATCTTTGGAAAAATATTTTATGACATTTATTATTTAAAAAAAAAAAATGCTTATGACACAGTGTACTGTCCGACACATATCTATGTCAAGTTTTATGACTCTATAGTGAATATACAGTATATATATCATCATCATCATCAGCCGTTTGAGTATCCACTGCAGGATGGGCTTATCCCTACCGAAGTAGGGACGATACAGCCAATGTATCTCTACCAAGTGGCTTAGGCTGTCTGGTAGAGATTGTATGTAGTGTGAGAAGTGCTTGTAAGTGTAAATGTAGTGGCTTTGGATGTGTGTGTAGTCTGTGAACCAAGTGTACTGTAATCGGCCCGCACAAGCCGACTGGGTGCAAACATAACAGTATGCGACACTGGTTCAACCACAGCACCCCTGGTGTCCGCCAAAGCAGTACATGGCCGGGAGAACGCTTCCGAGGCTTATTACCCTGGCGGGGCACGAACCCTCGCTCTCCAGTGTACGAAAACGCACACTTTACCAATATACCGCAGAGGCTCCGCAGTATATATATATATATATATATATATATATATATATATATATATATATCCCTTCAGTGCCGGGGGGGGGCGAGTTCCAAAATGAATACGAGTTCGTTTGAAATCAACAGTCCTCGAGCTGAAGAGTTGAAAATGGAAGGAAAGGAAGTTTGACTGAGGTAATCGGATATCGAACTGGGGAAGGTAGATAAAAAAGGACTGACACCAACAGCATTGGAAGGAATATCAAAAAATCGAATCAACTGACTGTTCAATAGCATTTAAAAGGAAGTCCTCGTAGTGAAGAGTTTAATGTAATACTTTCATAGTACCAGCGTATAATGTGTCAAGCGATATCCCCACAATGGACTCTTGACCTGGTCCTTCTTACTATGTGGTGTGGCCATTATTCCGCAGTATGTTGCAGAACGAATGAAAATACTGCCGGAGCTCGACCCGAGGGAAGGGGATAAGGGTAATAGGGAGGAGGGAATCAGCTGGAGGGAAAAATGGTGTTGGGCAACAAGGGAGGAAAAGGAAGAGGCGTTGAGAAAGGAAGAGATGTGGGGTTATGGCGGAGGGGGTGAAGTGTATCATTAGAAAGGCAAGTAATACCTGAAATGAGTGAGAGAAGAAGGTGTTGTTTGGAGATGGAAGTATGGAGGAG
The DNA here is from genome assembly GCF_032717465.1 of Coenobita brevimanus. Classification (NCBI taxonomy): domain Eukaryota; kingdom Metazoa; phylum Arthropoda; class Malacostraca; order Decapoda; family Coenobitidae; genus Coenobita; species Coenobita brevimanus. The sequence continues at coordinate 20,583,992 of NC_137057.1, read as the reverse complement.
AGAGGGAGACAAAGCGGCGTTGAAAAGGGGAAAGATGAGGTAACTTGTTTTAGTGAAGGAAGGAAGAACTGTTAAAAAAAAAAAAAGAGGAAGAGGAAGAAGTGTTGAAGGAGGGATATAAGGAGGAAGTGATATGGAAGACAAAGTTGAGGATGCAGCTGTTAGGAAGGGTAACGGTTCAGCTGAGAGGAGTGTTTGAAGTGACTGGGTGTTGCTGCAAAGGATTTACAGTTTGGTGTGTGTTAATGTTAATGTTGATTTCGTTGTTTACTGTAGCCTTGTGATGATATCTTTTGTGTATATGTGGGAGAGAGGAATTGTGTCTGAGTGAGCCGTGTTGTTTTCTGAGATTAGTAATGCTCTGTGCAATGTTTGGGTGTTTTCTGTATCTGCGAATGGTTGAGTACTGTGTGGGGTGTGGAGTTGTGTGTGCGCTGTACTTCTGCTCATTGTAGAATTGCAATGTGTATGCTGAATTTGTGAAGAAAGCCCTCAGTCTGTGGTGTTTCGGAGCGTAGGCCATTGACTAATAGTTTTGAGTATCTAAAATAGTAATAATGATGATGTTAACTGTACGGTTATGCTCTTGTGTCGTGTTGCAGAAGAGGTACACAGGCCACTCCTGATACTGCGTTTACGGTATTACTGTTGTGGTTAGGTGATATCCGGCGAGTGGTGGAATGCCATCACTTGCCGTATAATCACCTTCACCACCGCAGATGTCACAACAGTAATATCGTTATGGTAACATCAGGAATGACCTGCTTACCCTTTTTACACCAACATGGCAAACGACCAGTACAGTACAGCTAACATCACCATTATATATAATAATACTATTTTAGAGATGCTACCGCCTCGAACACACAGCTCGAGCATTTTAGAACTAAATTATGATAGTTTTTTTTTTTTTATGCAAGAAAGAAGGAACCAAAGGCTAGAGGCCCACAAACCGCTCCTTCCAAGAAAAAAACAAAAACAGCCCAAAAGAGAGCCCAAGATCCATTCATTTCGAGATGCCTGGTCACACTGCGTTTGAAAGACTGGAGATCATAGGAAGTAGGAAATACAGATAGAGAGACAGATCCAGAGTTGACCTGTTGCATAAATGAAGGGGTGGGAGTAAAGGTTACCTCTTGCATTAGAGAGTTGGACAGAAAAGGGATGAGAGTAAGTTGCTAGACGGGTGCTACGCACCCGTCGTAGAGGTGAAGGGATGCAAGCAGACAGTTCAGAGGAGCAGCGACCACTGAAACAGTGATAGAAAAGAGATAAAGATGCAACAGTGAGGCGAGGTGACAGAGGTTGAAAGGGGCCAGCAAGAGAAGACTTGATGAGACAAAAAGCCTTTGACTCCACCCTGTTGAGAAGAGCTGTATGTGGGGAGCCTCCCCACACATGAGAGTTTTACTCAACATGGGCGAATAAAACCCTTGTATAAAGTCAACCACTGTGCAGGGGTAATGAAAGTACGGAGTTGGCTTAGCACACCTAATCTCATGGAAGCATATTTTACAAGAGATGCAATATGATCTTTCTAAGATAAGTCCCGAGTGAATGAAACCCCAAGCATGATCAAAAATGATGCAGGCTTGGGTTGAGTATTATTAAACATTAGTGGGTATACCTGTGGAAGATTGTGTCGGGTTGATAGGTGTAAAATCTGAGTTTTTGATGCATTAAAAACAACAAGATTATTTTTACCCCAGTCAGAGATACGAGCAAGTCAGATGTTAGGTTTGCCGCAGCCTCAATCCTTGTTTGTTGAAGTAACTGCTGAGATGGACGTTGCAGGAACCGAATGGAAAGGTGAAGGGTGGAATCTTTAGCGAACGGGTGGATAGGGTTAGATGCACAGCCTAGAAGGTCACTGATGAATAAAAGGAAGAGAGTTGGTGATAGGACAGAGCCCTGAGGAACACCACTGTTGACAGATCTAGGAGAAGAACGATGGCCGTCTACAACAGCGGCTATGGAACGACCAGAAAGGAAGCTATAGATGAAGGCAGCACAGATAGAAGGTTAGAAACAGTAAGAGAGCAGTTTGGAAATAAAAGATTTATGCCGGACTCGATCGAAAGTTTTTGAGATGTCAAGTGCGATGGTAAAGCTTCCGCCAAAGTCCCGAAAGGAGGATGACCAGGAGTCTGATAGGTAGGTGAGAAGATCGCCAGTGGATCGTTCCTGACTGAACCCATACTGACGATCAGAGAGAAGATTGTGATAGGGAAGATGCTGTCAAATTTTTCTGTTAAGAAATGACTCAAAACTTTTGAGAGAGGATGTTAAAGCAATTGGATGATAGTTAGAGGGTTGGAATGGTCACCCTTCATGGGGACTGGCTGAATGTGAACAAACTTCCAGCAGGAAGGAAAGGTACAAGTTGACAGACAAAGGCGAAAGAGTTTACCTGGGCAGGGTGTAAGCACGGAAGCACAGTACTGGAACGTTACTAAATTATCTCCAGGTACCTTTTTTGTTGTTATTCTTACAGACACATTGACGCTAATGTTGTCGTTAGCATAACTGTATTAGAACCAAGGTGGTTTTACTTGAATAATGGCGATGTTAGTATGCGGAGGCGGTTAGTAATCCAGTGAGCTGGCGCGAGTGTGTAACAGAGTTGGAGTTTATGTATTGCCTGTTATGATAATGTTTTGTGATGGTTCTAAGTATACTGATGGATTTACTATGAGTGAATGTATTTTACACTGACTGGAATTTTTATTTGTGCTGGTGCTATTGAGGTAGGAATAACACTGTAAATTGGCTTCGAAAAAATTAAGTATGTGGTTCTTGTGCTAGGGGTGGTATAAGTGTGTATCTTGCAGCTCGTAAAAACAATGACGGTGTTGACTGGAAGGAGCACAGCAACAATGGTGGCGTTATGGGTCTAGTGGCATTAGTAACGTCAGGGGTTGTTGTTGCTGTCTGGATGTTGATGGTGAATAAATAGTGGTGGTTACAATCCTTGCCTTATCCTATTGGTTTATCATCACTTGTATGAGTTGCTTAGCATGAGCCAATCTGCCCACTACAGTAATCCTCTCTTCTTATGTCCATAATGTATAATATATTTCGAGAACCTTGACGAGAAACTTCATATGTATTAATGGTACGGTAGATACTTTAAGCAACACAGTCTGAATTTTTAGAAATAAAGAAACAAGTAATACCCCCTCTGCCCACCCACCCCCTTCCCCACGACTATGTTCCATCTGCACAGGAACCTTGTGGCAGAGCAATTTCCACTTCCAGTGAACGAGTACTGCTGACTTAACAAAAGTGTTATATTACCTTCCCACTCTCCACAGACTACGTAACATCATTTTTTAACAAGATTCTTTTACACTTTTTACATTAAATAGACTCGATGTTTCCAGCTTAACTGAGTAACAAACTGAATATATGAAAACTCATCACAACTTTCCAAACGCCTTACACTTGATTTTAAGTCTTCAGTCAGCGTGGATGTTAAAAATATTTTCAATAGTTGAACACTGACAATCTTAGCCAGCGTCATGGATGGTTAAGATTGTTCCATTACTACTAGAGGATTCACCTACACTAAATGGTAATGTTTGGTGCCTTCAGAAAGAGAAAAATAAAAGAAATCAGCTTACTGGAGGGATGATAGAGATTGTTTCCAACTCCTTCATTGCGACTGGTGTGTCTGAAGCTGAACAAAAAGTACTGATGTCAGCAAGGGTGGACTCTGTGGCACAGCTGAATACGATGATATTCAGGGGGTTGGTGATAGGGAGAGCGGAGGCTGCGTTTCTTGTTGACAGCAAGACCAAACACTGAGTATTACCCTCTGCTGATTTTTGTTTTCTTTCAGTGTGTCAGTAGTATGGACAGCAAACCAGCAAACTCGACGAAACATTAGGTCTGAATTATGTACTCCAATCACATGCATGTTGAGCTCAGTACTACAGTTTCAATATTATTACCAAATTATATAACCGACAGATTTTATACTCGTTTCTGTTGTTTGTGATCTTTCCTCCTAGCTCCTCCTGGTAAGCGCCAGCTTTCCTCCTCTAAGCTTTACCGTTTTATCACCGTAATTATATTGAGGTCACCGGTGAGAGCAACTATATAGTTTCTTTGTACTTTCTCAATACTTAATCCAAAGCCAAATGTTGTTATTACTTATATGTGTATGTAACAAACTAATTTCTTGTCCAGTTCCTGAAAGTAATATTCGTAATCTCTCATACTTGTGTTACGGCTGTCCTGTACATCACTGACTAAATATATCTGTCCTTTTAAACTACGTACACCTTACGTTTATTGGCTATCCAAAAATTCTTCGACTATCTTCTTCCACAGTGGAGCAAATTTGCCCTTGGAGGGAACAGTCTTGTGGGCTCCTGGCCTCTGGTTCCTTCTTGCTAAAAAAAAAAAAAAAAAAAAAAAAATAGATTACCATCATCTTGGATTACTCCCTTCCTTTGTATATTTAGTGAGCAAGAGTACATCTTTCCAAGCCTTAGTGACCTAGATTAACTAATGCAAATCCCTAACTATGTCCGAGAATGCCATCGGATATCAGAGACGTTCTTTACAGCATCCATCGTTTACCTTCTGCACCAGACGTACGACTATAGTTTTCCATAATCCATGCTGTTCAATATACCGTATGCTTTCCATACGTGCCATGAATGTACGGTATTTAAGTTTTCAAGTGCTCGTCGCCACACACCACATGTACTGCGCTTCAAGTCGGTGGTAGTCAGACACAAATAAAAAAATAAAACAAAGGAATCTCTGGTACTCAGCAACACATGGTAAAAAAAAACAGGATCACTTTTAATTAAATTCAACAGCTGGTAAAACAAAAGATCAAGGCGGCTGCTATAAAAACATCGGCGGGGCAAAAAGCGAGAGTGGCCAATTAAGGTTCCATTATGCAATAATGAAATTGACATGGAGAGAGAGAGAGAGAGAGAGAGAGAGGGGGGGGGCATTCCGTTGGATGAGCATGAGCTGGAAACAGATTCACAAACTTGAACCAATTCATTTTTTCCACAAATAACTTGAAGATGTGGGAAGATTTTATTGCATTCTTTCTTTGTCCTTCCTACGAAAACAAATCTGAATTCCAGCAATGGACTTGTCGGTATGTTTGTGAAGGGCGATGCCTTACTTGGTTACTCATAAATTTTAGAGTGTTTAATATATGTATGATCTTACTGGCTTCCTTTTACTATTATCATTTTACTCATACAACTAACAGACACTTCACTGCCAAAGCACAGTGAGTGTATATATATATATATATATATATATATATATATATATATATATATATATATATATATATGCTTATAAACACCAAGTACAATTACATACCATTATAAAGTACTCAGGAACCTAAATATAAATCTATACTGGAGGTTTTCGAGAAGGAAAGTATTCATAACGGCTTTTTAAAAAAATGATGAACTATTTTAGTGGCCGTAAACTATTTTTTTTTTTTTTTTGGCTTAGGTTGCAAAGTTTTTGATTCAAAATATAATCAAGCTGTTGATAAAAGGGCAGGTGGGAAGTTCGACACTTGTGTGTTAGAAAAGAACTTATGTAAGAAATTATGGGAAGGGAGAACAAGAGAAAACTGAAAGATAAATGGAAGGCAACAACTTGAAAGAGAAATATAGTGTGAGAGTTTCGTACACTTTTCGCTGATGGGAACGCACTTGGATATTTAATCACGCTATCAAAAGCCGCTTGTTTCCAGACGTGAAAATTGCTAGCAGTTAAAGGGTATTTAGGAGGAAAGTATGCAAGTAAAGCAAGAGGGAAAAGGGAGAAAGATTAATAAAAGAAGGAAGCAGAAGAATGAAGGAAAGTTGGAGAGCTGATGAGACACATGGACGAGAGAGGTAAGAAAAACACGTTATTGAAATAGTGCGCAATACTGATTGCAAAGGTGGGTAAGATGACACACACATACACACACACACAATATATATATATATATAAATATATATATATATATATATATATATATATATATATATATATATATAAATATATATATATATATATATATATATATATATATATATATATATATATATATATATATACTTGGAGAGAGAGAGAGAGAGAATTTAGGAGGGGTAAAACGGTAATGACATTGGAACACTTTTGGGAATTTTTAAAGGGAATATAGATAGGCTGTATAAATGAAGCTAGTAAGAATAGGAAAGAAAGGACGGAAGAATCCATATTTGGACTGGATAAGGAAAGAGAATGCATCAAAATGAGAAAGAATGGTATATACTTAACTTTCTTTTTAAAAAAATGAATAAAAAGAAATGCGTTTAGGGGGAAGGATTACTAAAAGAGAAGAATAAGAAAATAAAAGACTGACAAGAATGTAGTGTGAGGGTGAAAATAACAGAGCAGAAGGAAAACGTGAAGGAGGGAAAATAATTTATGTAAGTGGAAAAATGAATTTTCAACTTTCGAAGGAGAAACACGATTTGAATGGCAATAAGGCGAATAAGGAAAAGGCAGTTCAGGAAAGAAGGAAGGAAGGAGAATCAGACCAAAGAGCTGGAAAAGAGGAACAGATGGGTGTGGCGAAGAAATATTAGATACATTACATATAGATGGGAGGAATGCAGAATCTGAAATCATGCCTGCCTTTAGGGGGTCAGGAGTGGATGAGAATGGTTTTGTGGATGTTGCTTTCGACACAAAGTGAACTGAATTATTCATTATAATCGACTCGCCACAATGGCCAGGTCATATGGCGTCGTAAGGTAAGTTAAATAATTTAAAAAAAGTAAAATAAAATAAAAATAATGCAGTAACATAAGAAGCTAAAACTCCCAAAACCCCAATGAATAATGAAAGGTGGAGGAGGCCCTCGTCCTCTAGAAAAGTAAAAACATTGTCTGTACTGCCAGAGGACTACCCAAGCATGGAAGACAGTCAGTAAGAACCATCCACCCCGTATGCCAATGCAGACACCTCGGGCGAAGTTCACCCAGACTTGGACACTCGCCCAGCAAGTACCGGGCAGTAAGGGGAACCAGGCAGGCTTCACAATAGGGCTGAGTCTCACCACACATCAGGAACCCATGGTTAAGCCGTGAGTGCCCAATGCGAAGCCGCGGAACAGCCACCTTTAACCACCGAGCATGGAGGGGAAAGCCGTTTATAAAATCACTCTGAAAAAAGACATTTATTTTTTTTATTAGTGACAGCATTCCGCTCTCTCCGCCAACAAGCACGAGCCGCCGACTTTACGGAAGGAAATATATCAGTACGGCAGCAGGATGTGGGGAGTTGTCAAGATCCGTCAACAACACGCTGATTTAGCTAAAGCATCCACTCTTTCATTACCTGCCACGCCATCATGTGCAGGTACCCAAAAAAAACTGGACCAGTTTACCACGTCTGCCAATCAAGAAAACTAACTCAGGATCGGCAAGGGCCAGAGGATGAGCTAAACTCTCAATAGTCAAAAAATGTGCTTTGGGAATCGCTAATATCCGTAAAATACCTGTTCGCATGTGCTAAGATGAGTTGAAGAGCTAAAATGACAGCAGACAATTTGCAGTAAAAACTGATGCATCTAGAAGAAGGCTACTTTCCCTCACAAAATCTGGGAACACCACTAAAAACCCGACCCCCAACCCAAGTGGCCAATTTGGATTCGTCTGTGTAAACTGGGACAGTATTTCCATGAAGGGATGAATGTTCTAATATTACCTGACATATCACTTGGGAAGAGTCTGAAAACTTAGTACCAGCAAAATCCCTGCAGAACTGCACTATTGGAAGGAATCAAGGCCTGATCCATGGGCCCTGAACAGTATACACAGGCGCAGTTGAAACGACAAACTCCTCCGCGATCTGCCTGACCCTGAACGCCAAGAAGTCCACAGTGTGAGGATGAGAATCATGATAATGAAAACCTAATTGTTGATACACACAAATGGTTGCATGTAAGTGTGGCTCACGTCGCACACAGTTCCAGCAACGAATGATCAATGGCCTTTTGCTGCAGATCTAAGGGAAGCACACCAGCCTCCAGTAGCAAACTAGGCATCAGGGGAGGATTTGAAAGCACCAGTAGCAAGTCGCAGCCCAACATGATGTACAGGATGGAGAACACTATGCAGCGGTTAAGTACCCAAGAAATAGGTTACACCTCGCAACCATAGACAAGCTTAGATCTCATCAAGGTGTGATTCAGGTGCAGGAGCGTCACTCACTCAGCACCCCACGAGGTGTAAGACATCCTCAACAAATTCATTGGCTGCATTCAGGACACTCATCAAAGCTTCAGAAATAGAACCCACGTCCACCTGCTATCAAATGTCAAACCAAGTAACCTAGTCCCCCTCAAGCATTGGAGACAGTGCCTGCACAAAAATAAGTCGGGATCTGGGTGGACTCACCTTTTTCAACAAAAGCATGGCTACAGTTTTCGTTGACGAAAAACGAAAACCTTTCCTGTCCGCCCAACTGGCGACTCTGTCGAATGACAGCTGCATTCGCGTCTCACAGCAGTCATCCGTGAACCAGCAAACCAAATGGCCAAGTCATCTAGGTAAAGGGAGGAAGACACTCCCTCTGGTATGAAATCTACTATGCCACTGATGATTATAACAAACAAGGGGACGCTTAGCACACTCCCCTCTGGAACACCCTCATCCTGAACCCGAGGGAGAGAGAGGGACGAGCCCACACGAACCTGAAACCTTCGGTTAGACAAGAAGTCCTTTAGTAACAACAAGCACTTCTTGCTCCAGCCGAGGGTTTTTGGGTTTCGCCTTCGTACTTGGAGTAGATGCTTACCGAGACCCACAAGTCAAAAGCTGCCGCTATGCTGTTACTTTTACATATTATTATGCATTGTAAGAAAAGACGAAACTGCTTTACTTTTTTTTTCATGTTTAAAGTATTGTGTGGCTTCATAAATGATGCACTAATGGGGATCTTTGCCTCGTGATCAGCTCAGAGCACCTCAAGGGTACATGAAGAACACACAAAGAAGCTGGTACAAAGTCAGCACACAGGAAGAAGCTGGCAGATGTGATGTACACGTGATTTGTTTCGAGCACCTCAGCGAATTTGATATAAGTGAGTTACCTCTACAGAAATAACTCACCAATTAATATTAAATAGAATGCTTCAGGGCACCGAAATCGATAGTTGCATGAGGACTGTCAACGATTGTATTCGATCTCTAACGGCTGGTTTGAAGCAGACATGCTAACTTTAGCAAGGATCGACCGCTCAATATAATCCAATGGGGACACAAACCAGCTTGAAATTGGCCCACAAGTGAAACCCCGCCGATGAGATTTCGTTTGGCACCTACTGGGATTCCAGCAGCTGTGGACACCAAATTTCATTGGATGTGAACAGTTTCAGAGCTTTTTGACACACACACACACACACACACACACACACACACACACACACACTTTTCTCAAATAAAATATTAGATGACAGTTGACACCGTAGCCCAGAACTGTGCAGCTGATTCAGGGTGCCATGGCACCATGCCGTATCGTATGCCTTTTCCAAGCCAGAAAACACAGCCACAAGATGTTGTCTAGAAAGCTTCAAAGTTTGATGACTGAAGTCGAATGATGACGTCAGACGTACCCCATCCTGCAAAACCCACTTTGTGAAGAAGAGAAGACACCGTATTTCTCTAGATACCAAACGAGCCTCACGCACACACATGATGTCAAACAAATGGGACGATAATTAGAAACATAAGAATGACCCTTGCGTGGCTTAGGAGACGGGAGGACTATATCCATTTTCCAACTAGTGGGGTCTACACCTTCGTCCCATACCCAGTTATATGGATCCAGTAAAAGCAACAGAGAACCGTACGGCAAATGGCGAATAACAGCATGAACATATCAGTCACCTTTCAAATTGTCTAGATTTAGATACAGACATCTATATCTATCTATCTATCTATATCTATCTATCTGTCTATCTATCTATCTATATATATATCCATCCATCATCCAATCCTACGTTGCCCCATAAGGAGCGTAGAAGCCCGGGGCTTGGCAGTTGTTCCTGACATTTAAGATGAGAGTGACCAGCCTCACTCATCCCTGAGTGGCATTACATGAGCAATAAACTCCAATCACCCTTGGATATAAACCTTCACCGATTTAATCCGACTGGAGCACAATAATTACCCACTAAACCACCAGGCGCCAAAATTTGGTTATATGTTTACCACCCAGAGTAGTAAATGGTTTCCTGGTGTACAGGAAACCATTTGGCTTGTCACTCAGTGTAGAGTCACCCACAGGCAGAAGGAAGAGGAAAGAATGAAGGAATGAAAGATAGTAGAGGGAGTGTAAAGCCACCAGTAGGCAGAAGGAGAAGAAAAAAATGAAGGAAAGACAGAAGATGGAAGGAAACAAGGATGGAGGAGGGGACAGGGCAGACACCCGAGAGCAGCACTACATTGAGTGAGAGGATGGTGGGCGCCCCACTTACCTACCTATATATATATATATATATATATATCCAATCCTACGTTCCCTTATGACGAGCGTAGGAGCCCGGGGCTAAGCAGTTGGTCCTGACATTTAAGATGAGAGTGACCAGCCTCACTCATCCCTGAGTTGCATTACGTGAGCAATAAACCCCAACCACCCCTTGGACTTCACCGGCTTAATCCGACTGGAGCGCAATAATTACCCACTAAACCACCAGGCGCCAAAATTTGGTTATATGGTTACCACCCAGCCTAGTAAATCATTTCCTGGTGTACAGGAAACCATTTGGCTTGTTATTCAATGTAGTCACCCACAGGCAGAAGGAAGAGGAAAGAATGAAGGAAAGAAAGACGGAAGAGGGAGTGTAAAGTTACCCGTAATATATATATATATATATATATATATATATATATATATATATATATATATATATATATATATATATATATATATATATATATATATATATATATATATATATATATATATCGTATATATATATATATATATATATATATATATATATATATATATATATATATATATATTGTTACGGAACAGAGAAAGATAATGTACACTTTAAGTGAGAATACTAAAAAATCACTACTGTCCCGTAAAGTTCCAGGTTCAAAACAAAAGAGTTAGGTAAAATTACAAGTTAAAGTTTAATGCTCAAACTAACAACAAAACTTTCAGGACTCATAAGGATAATGTAATGGCAAAAAATAGGTTAAATATATGGTTAACTGCAATAGCCTCTATTAACACGAAATTAGCAGGAGTAAATTTATCTAAGTCGACCCTGATAAAATGAGAAATACCAGATAATACTCAGTGAAAGCAAGATATATTATTATAGATACAAACTATCATTACCACTGGCTGACAATATGAATTACAAAAACTTCACTAGGCCTACGAATCAACACCTTACGCTATACAGCACAAGAACAAAATGTAATAACACTCATACTCAAATTACACAGCTGCTAGATGGTTGGAGACTTTCTGAGCACTCACAATAATAACAACTGTACAGGGGAGGACAGAGATGTGATCAAAATGAGGAGTAGATCAAAGTGGCCATTGATGCAGAGACTGAGCTCATTATATAGGGGCCGGCAGAGCTTGATACAACTTGTAAGAGGGACGTGCAAATGAAGCCATAGGGGACAAAGAGTTGACAATCCTGCTCTGAACAACAGAAAGAACGACTTTACTATAAGGGTAAAAGGGGGGAGTGAGGTAGAACACGCTCGTGATCAAACATGCAGCATACTGTACGTTAGAATTACACAAAGGATGATGAAATCATTGGCTATGTAACACCTCCCCACAAATAAAAAGAAATTTACAAAGGAAATTTCTTATTACTCTAAAACAATCTGTCTAAAGCCTAGATAAGCAATCTGCAATAACATTTTCTTTCCCCTTGACATGTTGTATGTCCTGAAGAAGTAGACTCCATCTTGTCAATCCCTGATTTTTATCTTTAAACTTACTAAGGAATTTCAGTGGGTTATGATCGGTATAAATGACTAACGGGTCAAAACCAGAACACAAATAAAATGAAAAATGCTGTAAACCCAAAATCAAGGCCAAAAGCTCTTTCTCAATAGTTGAGTAGTTCTTTTGAGGTGGAGTGAACTTCTTACTGTAATAAGATACAGGATGTTCAATACCCTGATCATCCTCTTGCAGCAAAACAGCCCCAGCTCCTGTTTCACTTGCGTCAACAGCCATCTTAAAAGGCTTAGCAAAATTTGGAGTAGCGAGCACTGGCTGACTTAATAGGATAGCTTTAAGTTTGCTGAAAGAGGATTCACAGTCATCGGTCCAGACAAAAAATTTAACTCCCTTTTTCAGTAGGTCTGTAAGTGGTGATACAAGAATTGAAAAGCTGAGAACAAATCTCCTGTAATAACCTACCATTGCCAAAAATCTTTGTAGCTCTTTCCTATTTTTAGGTCTGGGAAGCTCACTTAGAACCTGAACCTTAGCTCCTGGTGGTGCAACATGTCCATCACCAATTACGTACCCAAGGTACTGAACTTTAGCTTGACCAAACTCACACTTTGATAAATTAGCTACAAGATTAGCCTGAACCAAACGCTCAAGAAATTTACTGACATGGCATAGGTGATCTTTCCAGTTGTCACTGAAGATTAATATATCATCAATATAAACAACACACCCTGCCAAACCCTCTGTTACAACATTCATGAGCTTCTGAAATGTGGCTGGTGCATTCTTCATACCATATGGCATTACAGAACATGCAAAAGTCTTTCCTAGTGTTACAAAACATGAGATCTCCCTAGCACGTTCAGTCATAGGTACTTGCCAGTATCCCTTTAACAAATCAAACTTACTTATGTACCTAGCCTTTCCGATCTTGTCTATGCAATCTTCCACGCGAGGGAGAGGGTAAGTGTCTGTTTTGGTTATCTGATTAACACGTTTGTAGTCAATGCAAAGCCGCTGTGACCCACCGGGACTAGAGTGACAGGAGAACTCCACTCGCTCTGACAGGGCTCAATCATCTTGTGGTCCAACAGGTAGCCAAGCTCCTTCTGGATGAGAGGAACTTTCACTGGGTTCATATGGTAAGGTGGCAATTTAATTGGCTTTGCGTCTCCGACATCGACATCATGCATCAACACAGTGGTTCTTCCTGGAGTGGCACGGAACACTTGCGGGTACTCCTGCAGTAATGCCGAAAACTCCTGCCTTTCTTCGGGAGGTAGATGAGAAAGCTTAGTCTGGAGATCATTCATGATATCAGAATTCTTCCCCAAACTATCACTCAGGCTCATGCTGCATGGGAGAACTTCACTTGCAGACTCGGGTGGAACAGCTACAGTGCAGATTGGGTTATTTTCGTCCCACCTGTGATATAACTTTATCATGTTGATGTGACAAAGTTGCTTGTTCTTTCTACGATCTGGTGTGGCGATGACATAGTTGACATCACTGAGTTTCTTCTCCACGAAATAAGGACCACTAAACTTGGCTTCAAGAGGTTGCCCATGCACTGGTAGCAGAATCAAAACCTGATCTCCTGGCTGAAAGTGGCGTAACCTGGACTTCTTATCATACCAAGTCTTCATCTTCTCCTGAGCAGCTCCTAAATTCTCTCTCGCCAGTTGTAAAGCAGTGGACAGCCATTCTTTGAACTTCATCACATACTCCAGCAGGTTGACGTCATCTTCCTCCGACAGCCAGCATTCCTTGAGAAGCTTAAGGGGTCCTCTTACTTCATGGCCAAACAGTAGTTCAAAAGGTGAGAAGCCCAGTGATTCATTTGGAGATTCTCTTGCGGCAAACACAACGAATGGAAGACCTTTATCCCAGTCTTTCTGATGTTCCAAACAGTATTTCTTGAGCATCGATTTGAGTGTTTGATGATATCTCTCCAACGCTCCTTGGGTCTGGGGATGGTAAGCTGAAGACGTGATCTGGGAGATGCCCAACTCTTTCAGAGACTGCTTGAAAACATTTGACATGAAATTACTTCCCCGGTCTGACTGTACCTCCTTGGGCAGACCAAACTTTGTGAAGAACCCTAGCATTTCCTTAACCACGTTCTTTGCTGAGATATTTCTAAGTGGAATGGCTTCAGGATAACGAGTAGCCATATCAATCAGAGTCAACACATAAGTAAATCCTGAAGAAGTCTTAGGAAGAGGGCCCACAATATCCACCAACACACGGGTGAATGGCGCCTCAAAAGGAGGAATGGGAACTAGAGGTGCAACCTTTTCGATCTGATTACACTTCCCCACAACTTGACAGGTGTGACAAGACTTACAATACCAGGAAACATCCCTGAAGATACCTGGCCAGTAGAAGTGTTTCAAAATGCGTGCCACTATCTTCCTCACTCCACGGTGTCCTGCCAAACTAGAATCATGAGCCACTGTAATGATATCCTGCCTACAAACACGAGGGATGACAACTTGATGTACAACCTCCCATTCACAGTCGGCTGATGCTGTTGGGGGCCTCCACTTCCTCATAAGTACTCCTGACTTTATATAATAACAAGTAGAAGCACCAGCTGACTCTTCCTCACTGCAAGCAGAGTTAGCTAGACCTTTCAACTCAGGGTCAGCAACCTGCAACTCAACCAACTCTTGACGAGACAAATCATCAACACTACGGGGTACTGCCTCATCTGGTGAGTGGTCCAAATTAGCAAGAAAAGTGTCAGCTAGGATAACATCATCATCATCATTATCCTCTAAGTCATCAGTAACTTTAGACTTAGCCCTAGTGACAGTACATGCAGAGAACACATCAGGGTCATCAAAATCCTGGGCCGCAGCCACTGGCTCACTAGACAACTGAGGAGCTGGACACACTTGACTTCCACCAATATCATTTCCAAGTAAGAAAGTTACACCTGACATTGGGAGTGTCTCATCCAACCCAACCATAACGGAACCATTAACAAAACCAGACTCAAAATTCACTCAGCACAGAGGGACAGAGAAGTAATTATTCCCTACACCTTGTAAGATTAGTTTCATCAGAGGAATTAACATTAGAGCCTAGAACACTGGTCAGCATAAGGGATTGGCAAGCACCTGTATCACGATATATTTTAACTGTTTTCCCTCTCATTGCTGTCCAAAGGACTGACAAAACCATCAGACAGGAAATTAGCACATGAACTCTTGAGAGTGTCACCCACGTTACTACTCAAAAGAGGAGCTTCATCATAAGAATTTAATTTACCCCTCAAAGCAGGTTCAGTTAACTCAGTTAAAGAATTCTGGGAACTCTCAAGGGTGGACACTAGACCAATTGACTGAATATTTAAAGACTCATTTTTGTTCGCATCACGCTGTCTCCTGAAACATTTCTCCGTAGTATGACCAAGCTTACTTAAATAAGTACATTTACTTTTCTGAAACCTAGAGGTGAAGCTGGTATTTACATCCTGAGAAACATCATCTTTATTCTCTTTCCTGTTACCTGTACTCTGAGTAGAGGCAACGTACTTACTCTCAGCTTTCCTTTTTTCTCTAGAATATCTCTTGTGAGTGAGAAGATATTCATCAGCTAAAACTGCAGCGTCAGACAAATTATCTATTCTTTTCTCATCAAGATATAGGCATACATTATGATTATTACACCTTTTGAAGTCCTCCAGCAAAATCATCTGCTTAAATTTACCAAAATCAGAATCCACATTTTTATAATTTAATCACTGCTCTAACAGATCTTCTTTGATTTTTGCATACTCAACATAGGATTGCTTATGTTGCTTATAAGTTGTCCTAAATTATACTCTATAGGCTTCAGGAACAAGCTCATAGGCCTTAAGAATCAAGCTCTTAACTACATCATAATTATCAGATTGATCCTGAGGCAAAGACGCATAAGTTACTTGAGCTTTACCGGTGAGAACAGTTTGAAGGAGTACTGGCCAATACTTTTTGGGCCAATTAAAACCTGTAGCTACCCTCTCAAACAACTGAAAATACTTTGTTAAATCAGATTCAGTAAAAGGAGAGAAAAGTTTAACATTTTTAGCCACATCAAAATCATCAGAGCTAGATGATCCAGCTCCATCTTGTTTCATGCGATACTCATGGCCTGCCTGAATCCTTGCAAGTTCAATTTGTGCCTGAGCCTCCTGAATACGAGCATTTGCCTGAAATTCAGCCTCCTTAGCACGAGCCTCCTGCAGGGCTAGCTGTAACTTAGCTAATTCAATCTGCGTTTGCTCATTTGGAGGAGTTACATTAAACAAGCTTTCATTAATCATGACAACAATTTGATCTTTAGAATGATGAGAGCGAACAGCAATTCCCAATTGTTGAGCAACAAGCTTAAGTTCATTCTTTGTTCTGTTTTCTACATCACACACTGTTTGCACATTTGACAAATAATCTTTGGCTTCATCCAGAGTAGTAATAGTAGACATCATGAATAAATCACAGTCACAAAATATCAAGCAATATCCTTATGATAGTATCCTGAATATCCTGATAAGAGGTCGCCAAATTTATGTTACGGAACAGAGAAAGATAATGTACACTTTAAGTGAGAATACTAAAAAATCACTATTGTCCCGTAAAGTTCCAGGTTCAAAACAAAAGAGTTAGGTAAAATTACAAGTTAAAGTTTAATGCTGAAACTAACAACAAAACATTCAGGACTCATAAGGATAATGTAATGGCAAAAAAAAGGTTAAATATATGGTTAACTGCAATAGCCTCTATTAACACGAAATTAGCAAGAGTAAATTTATCTAAGTCTGCCCTGATAAAATGAGAAAACCAGATAATACTCAGTGAATGCAAGATATATTATTACAGATACAAAATATTATTACCACTGGCTGACAATATGAATTAAAAAAACTTTACTAGGCCTACGAATCAACACCTTATGCCATACAGCACAAGAACAAAATGTAATAACACTCATACTCAAATTACACAGCTGCTAGATGGTTGGAGACTTCCTGAGCTCTCACAATAATAACAACTGTACATGGGAGGACAGAGATGTGAGCAAAATGAGGAGTAGATCTAAGTGGCCATTAATGCAGAGACTGAGCTCATTATATAGGGGCCGGCAGAGCTTGATACAACTTGTAAGAGGTACGTGCAAATGAAGCCATAGGGGACAAAGAGTTGACAATCCTGCTCTGAACAACAGAAAGAACGACTTACTCTACTCTAAGGGTAAAAGGGGGGAGCCAGGTAGAACACGCTCGTGATCAAACATGCAGCATACTGTACGTTAGAATTACACAAAGGATGATGAAATCATAGGCTATGTTATATATATATATATATATATATATATATATATATATAATGAGAGTCAATGAAAACCCACCACCTAATACAGTTGCAATAATTAGTGTACTGGAGCTTGTTTCCAGTATTAATCTGATTTGCTCTGATCATGTACTCACACAACATCCATCTAAACAAAAAGATTCGCTTTGTTCACGAAGCAATATCTCGGAGATAATTAATCCATCTAACCCATTCCACTCGCTGCCAACTGGTGGAAATGGAATATGTCGTTGTTTTACGTACACCACCAAGGTTTGGTCGGGTGTAATTGGAATACAACCTGTTAGTTTTTGAAAACCTGCCACCATGCCACGTTTGTCAAGCTTTGAACGTCATCATGCACTAGGAATGCTGGGGTGTCGTAGTGGAACGTGAGGTAGCCTGTAGAATGGGTTGTTATCATTCAACAAATGTCACGCTCATCCAGAGGCATCATGATGCTGGCTCAGTTGACGACCGACAGCGTCCTGGAGGGGTTCATGTCACAAGAGAACATCAAGACCACCACATCCGGATGCTGCATCTCCGGGACAGATTCTGGTCGGCAACACAAACAGCACAAGAGAGTACTGGTCAACATAATCACCGGATAAGCAGGTCCACATTACAGCGGCAACTACGTTCGTTTGCCCTAAACTCAGGTAGACTCCTAAGGGATTTGAATCTCTCACTTGCCCGTCGTCGGAACAGACTACAGTGGTGTAGCCAGCATGAAATTGTACCAGATGACAGTTTAATGCTGTTCTCTTCTCTGATGAATGTGG
This sequence comes from Coenobita brevimanus, assembly GCF_032717465.1. Classification (NCBI taxonomy): domain Eukaryota; kingdom Metazoa; phylum Arthropoda; class Malacostraca; order Decapoda; family Coenobitidae; genus Coenobita; species Coenobita brevimanus. The sequence goes on along the minus strand of NC_137057.1, from coordinate 20,565,902 downwards.
TTTCTGTGTGGATCACTCTGATGGACGTCTGAGTGTTTGAAAATGACGTAATGAACTTTATGCTAGCAATTTTGTTAGATAGGATAATTGCTGGGGTGGACCCGGCATCATGTCATGGGCAGGCATTTCAGCCAACTACAAAAACCTCTAGTGATCTCTGAAGGTAATCTGACGGTTCGAGGATACATCGACAATGTTTTCAGGCCCCTTGTGATCCCGTGTCTACACGATCATCCAAATGTAACAAAGTTGCAACAAGATAACACCCGTCCACATGCCGCTCGTGTCAAAACTGAGTTTCTGCAGGCTAAGAAAGTCAACATATTACCATGGCCTGCCTTCCAACCTGCTTTAGAACCCAACTGGACATGTGTGGCACTACCTTAAGAGCCCCAAACCACAAAACAGACGACAAATGATCCAGGCAGTGCAAGAAAAGTGGGAGAGGCTTCCACAGTACACACTACGTGAACTGGTGTCCAGTATGAGGCGTAGGATTACATCTTGCATCACTGCAAATGGTGGCCACACTGACACACGTACGGTAATGTGGAAATGCCTGTCTAGGGGTGACTGTTTATGTAATGAATGTCTTGCCCTTTTATTCTGTCGGAAACTCGTAGGAAATACTGCTGGACTCACTGTGTGAACTACAGGTAGATAAAACGAACTTTACGTACAATAAACCACAGGTAGCCTACACACACACACACACACACACACACATATATATATATATATATATATATATATATATATATATATATATATTGATAGATATATTGATAGATATTCATAGATCGGTAGACAAATATATAGAGATAGAAAGGTAAACAGATAGATGGATATATTGTGTGAATAGGATAAAAAGATGTTGATCAGTCACAAAAAGAGATCTGGTATTTACGTCGTAGGTGAATCTAAAGAAATAGGGGATTCTATCTAATATATAACACTACAGGAATCTCTGTACGTACCATGTAGAAAGGTCATTAACTACAAAGGAAATGTAGGAAGGTAGAGGGTCAAATTAAAGGAGTGAGGAGGTTGCAATACCAGTGGATGCTAAGAATATACAGTATATGAGGAATGGCCAGGGTACCAAATTGATAAATAGGTATTAAAGACGGATTGTGACGACGTGTTTATAAGGAAAGAAGCGAAAAGACTGGCAAAGGGGAGCCAGATTAGAGAATATGAAGTATTTGGCAGACAAAAAAAAAAAAAAAAAATGAAAAGAAAGAGCAAGGTAAAATAAACTGTTCTTGAAAAAATGAGATTAGAGTGGAAGCAACAAAATAGTGAAAGGATTGTATGGTAAAGTGTTAGTGGAACAGACTGAAGTGCCTGCCAGAGAGGTAAAGGTAAAGGACACCTGAAAACAGACGAAGAATGTTCCTAATTTGTTTGTGTGGACACTGTCACCATCTTCACTGGTCAGGACAGAGTGGGCGAAAGACTGTCTTAACCACTGATGATGGTGGCTGTCCACCGACTGTTTAATGATACATTCTTCGTCTGCTGAAGTGGGTTATATTTACCGTCATTGATATCACGTCGAGGTAGTTCCTCCAGCTAGAAGAATGAGAACAACATTATTGCCAGTTTAATGGATATGATATGCAATTAGAATGTTATGATAGACTTTAAACGGGCTAGACCCAATGTGTGAAAGAGCAGAAATGGGAAGGGGTGGTCACTGAAGATGTTTTCAGCAGAGAAAATGTTGAAGACAGAAAAAGTTCCACGAGTAGATGATATGAATGAAGAAATGTTCTGAGAATGGGAGGAGCAAAAGATTTAGCATGTGTAGATTAGCACGGGCATAAGAGAATGTCACTGAGGAGTGCAAGAGAAGTGTACCTGAAAGCATGTCGAACAGAAAGGGTTAAAAGACAATGTGAGAACCATGAAGGTGTCTGATTGTTAGTGTAAAGGAAAATGGGTAGAGCAAAAAACTGATTAAAAGAACGAAGATAACTAAAAAAAAAAAAAAGAGTGTGAGTATAAAGGGCAGATTAGGTCAGAGGAAGGCTAGAGATTATTTATATCAAATATTTGCCTATGAGTTATGACTGACAAGTTTCTGAGTGTCGAATCATGTTGATTGTAGCATTAATGAACCTTGAGAAGGAATATACTGTACAGGGTGTCCCGGGAGTAAAGTCAAAAACTTTGGGAAATGATAGAGGAGGGAATTCTAAGGAAAAAATGTTATATGAACATGTGTCCAAATCTCAACCGTTACGGAGCTACAGTTACTGATGACCTTATGGGTGAATTATAAAGGAGACCATTTTCGCCCATAAGGTCATCAGTAATTGTAGCTCCGTAACGGTTGAGATTTGGACACATGTTCATATAAAATTTTTTGCTTAGAATTCCCTCATCTGTCATTTCTCAAAGTTTTTGACTTAACTCCAGGGACACCCTGTATAAGATCAGATCGGGAGGCGTTGTGGAAATTATTAGGAGTATATGGAGTGAGTACAAAGTTACTATGTGACATCCATAGGACTGATATGCAGTTTTGTGCAAAATCAGCCGTGAGGGTGAATGATGCAATGAGTGATAGCTTACTTGCTGCCTGGAAGCAGCCAGCGCCTCCCCCCTGGAAGCAGGGGGGATGCGGTGGCTGAATAGGTAGAGAGGCGGCCTGCAGTCCTTATGGACCAAGGATCGAATCCCGGCTGGGGCAGGGAACAGTATAAGGATTTTAATTTCCTAAATACAGACTTTCCTGATCTACCAGATTACCCGCCGGCATGTAAAAATACCCCAGCTAATACCAATACACCAGTCCTATACGAGACAGCCCTAGCATGTATTCAATATGGACGGTGGGTGTTAGCGCCGAAGTGGTGACATGTGGAGGTGTAGGAGGACTACTGGGCCTTGGAAAAGGTCACTGCCTCCGAGAAATGGGCCTGACGCCTTTACCCAGAGTCGGACACGTGTATATATATATATATATATATATATATATATATATATATATATATATATATATATATATATATATATATATATATATATATATATATATATATATATATATATTGTTACGGAACAGAGAAAGATAATGTACACTTTAAGTGAGAATACTAAAAATCACTACTGTCCCGTAAAGTTCCAGGTTCAAAACAAAACAGTTAGGTAAAACTACAAGTTAAAGTTTAATGCTCAAACTAACAACAAAACTTTCAGGACTCATAAGGATAATGTAATGGCAAAAACAGGTTAAATATATGGTTAACTGCAATAGCCTCTATTAACACGAAATTAGCAAGAGTAAATTTATCTAAGTCAGCCCTGATAAAATGAAAATACACTGGGTAATGCTCAGTTAATGCAAGATAAATTATTACAGATACAAAATATTATTAATGATCATGGACATAAAGATCCCTACATGAATTACAAAAACTTCACTAGGTCTACAAATTAAACTTATGCTATACAGTACAAGAACAAAATGCAACAACACTTATACTCAAATTACACAGCTGCTAGATGGTTGGAGACTTCCTGAGCACTCAATAATAACTGTACAGGGGAGGACAGAGATGTGAACAAAATGAGGAGCAGATCTAAGTGGCAATGATGCAGAGACTGAGCTCATTATATAGGGGCCAGCAGAGCTTGATACAACTTGTAAGAAGGACGCGCAAATGAAGCCATGGGGACAAAGAGTTGACAATCCTGCTCTGAACTCCAGAAATGACGACTTACTCTACTATAACGGTAGAAGGGGGGAACTGAGGCAGAACACGCTCGTGATCAAACATGCAGCATACTGTGCGTTAAAAGTACACAAAGGATGATGAAATCATAGGCTATGTAACACCTCCCCACAAAGAAAAAAGAAATTTACAAAGGAAATTTCTTATTACTCTAAAATAATCTGTCTAAAGTCTAGATAAGTAATCTGCAATAACATTTTCTTTCCCCTTGACATGTTGTATGTCTAATAAATACTCCTGAAGAAGTAGACTCCATCTTGTCAATCTCTGATTTTTATCTTTAAACTTACTAAGGAATTTCAGTGGGTTATGATCGGTATAAATGACTATGGGGTCAAAACCAGAACACAAATAAAATGAAAAATGCTGTAAACCCAAAATCAAGGCCAAAAGCTCTTTCACAATAGTTGAGTAGTTCTTTTGAGGTGGAGTGAACTTCTTACTGTAATAAGATACAGGGTGTTCAATACCCTGATCATCCTCTTGCAGCAAAACAGCCCCAGCTCCTGTATAACTTGCATCAACAGCCATCTTGAAAGGCTTAGCAAAATTTGGAGTAGCGAGCACTGGCTGACTTAATAGAATAGCTTTAAGTTTGTTGAAAGAGGATTCACAGTTATCGGTCCAGACAAATTTAACTCCCTTTTTCAGTAGGTCTGTAAGTGGTGATACAAGAATAGAAAAGTTAAGAACAAATCTCCTGTAATAACCTACCATTCCCAAAAATCTTTGTAGCTCCTTCCTACTTTTAGGTCTGGGAAGATCACTTATAACCTGAACCTTAGCTCCTGGTGGTGCAACATGTCCATCACCAATTGCATACCCAAGGTACTGAACTTTAGCTTGACCAAACTCACACTTTGATAAATTAGCTACAAGATTAGCCTGAACCAAACGCTCAAGAAATTTACTGACATGGCATAGGTGATCTTTCCAGTTGTCACTGAAGATTAATACATCATCAATATAAACAACACACCCTGCCAAACCCTCTGTTACAACATTCATGAGCTTCTGAAATGTGGCTTGTGCATTCTTCATACCATATGGCATTACGGAACATGCAAAAGTTTTTCCTAGTGTTACAAAACATGAGATCTCCCTAGCACATTCAGTCATAGGTACTTGCCAGTATCCCTTTAACAAATCAAACTTACTTATGTACCTAGCCTTTCCGATCTTGTCTATGCAATCTTCCACACGAGGGAGAGGGTGTCTGTTTTGGCTATCTGATTAACACGTCTGTAGTCGATGCAAAGCCGCTGTGACCCACCTGGCTTAGGGACTAGAGTGACAGGAGAACTCCACTCGCTCTGACAGGGCTCAATCATCTTGTGGTCCAACAGGTAGCCAAGCTCCTGCTGGATAAGAGGAACTTTCACTGGGTTCACACGGTAAGGAGGCAGTTTAACTGGCTTTGCATCTCCAACATCGACATCATGCATCAACACAGTGGTTCTTCCTGGAGTGGCACGGAACACTTGCGGGTACTCCTGCAGTAATGCCGAAAACTCCTGCCTTTCCTCGGGAGGTAGATGAGAAAGCTTAGTCTGGAGATCATTCATGATATCAGGATTCTTCCCCAAACTATCACTCAGGCTCATACTGCATGGGAGAGCTTCACTTGCAGACTCGGGTGGAGCGCTACAGTGCAGACTGGATTATTTTCGTCCCGCCTGTGATATAACTTTAGCATGTTGATGTGACATAGTTGCTTGCTCTTTCTACGATCTGGTGTGGCGATGATATAGTTGACATCACTGAGTTTCTTCTCCACGAAATAAGGACCACTAAACTTGGCTTGAAGAGGTTGCCCATGAACCGGTAGCAGAATCAAAACCTGATCTCCTGGCTGAAAGTGGCGTAACCTGGACTTCTTATCATACCAAGTCTTCATCTTCTCCTGAGCAGCTCCTAAATTCTCTCTCGCCAGTTGTAAAGCAGTGGACAGCCATTCTTTGAACTTCATCACATACTCCAGCAGGTTGACGTCATCTTCCTCCGACAGCCAGCATTTCTTGAGTAACTTAAGGGGTCCTCTTACTTCATGGCCAAACAGTAGTTCAAAACGTGAGAAGCCCAGTGATTCATTTGGAGATTCTCTTGCGGCAAACACAACGAATGGAAGACCTTTATCCCAGTCTTTCTGATGTTCCAAACAGTATTTCTTGAGCATCGATTTGAGTGTTTGATGATATGTCTCCAACGCTTCTTGGGTCTGGGGATGGTAAGCTGAAGACGTGATCTGGGTGATGCCCAACTCTTTCAGAGACTGCTTGAAAACATTCGACATGAAATTACTTCCCCGGTCTGACTGTAAATCCTTGGGCAGACCAAACTTTGTGAAGAACCCTAGCATTTCCTTAACCACGTTCTTTGCTGAGATATTTCTAAGTGGAATGGCTTCAGGATAACGAGTAGCCATATAAATTAGGGTCAACACATAAGAAAATCCTGAAGAAGTCTTAGGAAGATGGCCCACAATATCCACCAACACACGGGTGAATGGCGCCTCAAAAGGAGGAATGGGAACTACAGGTGCAACCTTTTCGGTCTTATTACACTTCCGCACAACTTGACAGGTGTGACAAGACTTACAATACCAGGAAAAATCCCTGAAGATACCTGGCCAGTAGAAGTGTTTCAAAATGCGTGCCACAGTCTTCCTCACTCCAAGGTGTCCTGCCAAACTGGAATCATGAGCCACTGTAATGATATCCTGCCTACAAACACGAGGGATGACAACTTGATGTACAACCTCCCATTCACAGTCGGCTGATGCTGTTGGGGGCCTCCACTTCCTCATAAGTACTCCTGACTTTACATAATAACAAGTAGAAGCACCGGCTGACTCTTCTTCACTGTAAGCAGAGTTAGCTAGACCTTTCAACTCAGGGTCAGCAACCTGCAACTCAACCAACTCTTGAAGAGACAAATTATCAACACTACGGGGTACTGCCTCATCTGGTGAGTGGTCCAAATTAGCAAGAAAAGTGTCAGCTAGGATAACATCATCATCATCATTATCCTCTTAAATCACCAGTAACTTTAGACTTAGCCCTAGTGACAGCACATGCAGGGAACACATCAGGGACATCACAATCCTGGGCCGCAGCCACTGGCTCACTAGACAACTGAGGAGCTGGACACACTTGACTTCCACCAATATCATTTCCAAGTAAGAAAGTTACACCTGACATTGGGAGTGTCTCAACCAACCCAACCATAACGGAACCATTAACAAAACCAGACTCTAAATTCACTCTGCACAGAGGGACAAAGAAGTAATTATTCCCTACACCTTGTAAGGTTACAGTTTCATCAGAGGAATTAACATTAGAGCCTAGAACACTGGTCAGCATAAGGGATTGGCAAGCACCTGTATCACGATATATTTTAACTGATTTCCTGTCATTACTGTCCATAGGACTGACAAAACCATCAGACAGGAAATTAGCACATGAACTCTTGAGATTGTCACCCACGTTACTACTCAAAAGAGGAGCTCCATCATGAGAATTTAAGTTACTCCTCACAGCAGGTTCAGTTAACTCAGTTAAAGAATTCTGGGAACTCTCAAGGGTGGACACTAGACCAATTGACTGAATATTTAAAGACTCCTTTTTGTTCACATCACGCTGTCTCCTGAAACATTTCTCCGTAGTATGACTAAGCTTACTACAATAAGTACATTTACTTTTCTGAAATCTAGAGGTGGAGCTGGTATTTACTTCCTGAGAAACATCATCTTTATTCTCTTTCCTGTTACCTGTACTCTGAGTAGAGGCAACGTACTTACTCTCAGCTTTCCTTGTTTCTCTAGAATATCTCTTGTGAGTGAGAACATATTCATCAGCTAAAACTGCAGTATCAGACAAATGATCTATTCTTTTCTCATCAAGATATAGGCTTACATCTTTATAAATACACCTCTTGAAGTCCTCCAGCAAAATCATCTGCTTAAATTTACCAAAATCAGAATCCACATTCTTAGAATTTAACCACTGCTCTAACAGACCTTCTTTGATTTTTACATACTCAACATGGGATTGCTTATCTTGCTTATAAGTTGTCCTAAATTTTACTCTATAGGCTTCAGGAACAAGCTCATAGGCCTTAAGAATCAAGCTCTTAACTACAACATAATTATCAGATTGATCCTGAGGCAAAAATGCATAAGTTACTTGAGCTTTACCGGTGAGAACAGTTTGAAGAAGTACTGGCCAATACTTTTTGGGCCAATTAAAACCTGTAGCTACCCTCTCAAACAACTGAAAATGCTTTGTTAAATCAGATTCATTAAAAGGAGGGACAAGTTTAACATTTTTAGCCACATCAAAATCATCAGAGCTAGATGATCCAGTTCCACCTTGTTTCATGCGATACCCATGGTCTGCCTGAATCCTAGCAATTTCAACTTGTGCCTCAGCCTGCTTAGAACGGGCCTGAAATTCAGCCTCCTTAGCACTTGCTTGAAATTCAGCCTCCTTAGCACTTGCTTGAAATTCAGCCTCCTGAATACGAGCCTGAGACTCAGCCTCCTTAGCACGTGCTTGAAATTCAGCCTCCTTAACACGAGACTCCGCCTCCTTAGCCTGAGCCTCCTGCAGGGCTAGCTGTAACTTAGCTAATTCAATCTGCGTTTGCTCATTTCGAGGAGTTACATTAAACAAGCTTTCATTAATCATGTCAACAATTTGATCTTTAGAATGATGAGAGCAAACAGCAATTCCCAATTGTTGAGCAACAAGCTTAAGTTCATTCTTTGTTCTGTTCTCTACATCACACACTGCTTGCACATTTGACAAAAAATCTTTGGCTTCATCAAGTATAGTAATAGTAGACATCATGAATAAGTAACAGTCACAAAATATCAAGCAATATCCTTATGATAATATCCTGAATATCCTGATATGAGGTCGCCAAATTTACGTTACGGAACAGAGAAAGATAATGTACACTTTAAGTGAGAATACTAAAAATCACTACTGTCCCGTAAAGTTCCAGGTTCAAAACAAAAGAGTTAGGTAAAATTACAAGTTAAAGTTTAATGCTCAAACTAACAACAAAACTTTCAGGACTCATAAGGATAATGTAATGGCAAAAACAGGTTAAATATATGGTTAACTGCAATAGCCTCTATTAACACGAAATTAGCAAGAGTCAATTTATCTAAGTCAGCCCTGATAAAATGAAAATACACTGGGTAATGCTCAGTTAATGCAAGATAAATTATTACAGATACAAATTATTATTAATGATCATGGACATAAAGATCCCTACATGAATTACAAAAACTTCACTAGGTCTACAAATTAAACTTATGCTATACAGTACAAGAACAAAATGCAACAACACTTATACTCAAATTACACAGCTGCTAGATGGTTGGAGACTTCCTGGGCACTCAATAATAACTGTACAGGGGAGGACAGAGATGTGAACAAAATGAGGAGCAGATCTAAGTGGCAATGATGCAGAGACTGAGCTCATTATATAGAGGCCGGCAGAGCTTGATACAACTTGTAAGAAGGACGCGCAAATGAAGCCATGGGGACAAAGAGTTGACAATCCTGCTCTGAACTCCAGAAATGACGACTTACTCTACTATAACGGTAGAAGGGGGGAACTGAGGCAGAACACGCTCGTGATCAAACATGCAGCATACTGTGCGTTAAAAGTACACAAAGGATGATGAAATCATAGGCTATGTAACAATATATACATATATATATATCATCATCAGCCGTCTGAGTATCCACTGCAGGACCGGCCTATCCCTACCGAAGTGGGGACAATACAGCCAATGTATCTCTACCAAGTGGCTTGGGCTGTCTAGTAGAGATTGTATGTAGGGTAAGAAGTGCTTGTAAGTGTAAGTGTTGTGTTGGAGTGGCTTTGGATGTGTGTAGTGTGTGAATCAATGTAATCGGCCCGCGCAAGCCGACTGGGTGCAAGCATACTTTATAGTATGCGACACTGGTTCAACCACAGCACCCATGATGTCCCCCAAAGTAGTACGTGACCAGAAGAATGCTCCCAAAGTTTATCACCCTGGCGGGCAGGGAACCCTCGTTCTTCAGTGTACGAAAACGCACGCTTTACCACAGAGGCTCATATATATTTATATATATATATATATATATATATATATATATATATATAATATATATATATATATATATATATATATATATATATATATATATATATATATATATATATAATATATATATATATATAAATATACATATCTATCTATTGCCAGACGCCTCAATCTCGTTTGGGGTGGCCACAAACAAATCGCCTCCAAGTCGCCCTGTCCCCCGCCATTTCACTGCCCTGCTCCCAACTCACACCCCCCTCTCTCATATACCTCTCCACCCCATCCCTCCATCTCATCCTCGGCCTCCCCCTCCCGCTTCCCCCCGCCGCCTCACTCATATATATATATATATATATATATATATATATATATATATATATATATATATATATATATATATATATACAGTATATATAGTCATCAGGGTTGTCAGTGCGTATATGGTGTGTGTAGAGAAAGCAGTGCAGGTGAAGACATCTTAATATGTAACAGGTGACTAAGAAATGAGGCGAAATGAGTGAGAACTGTCTGTGTATCCCTTAGTATACGTTGAGGTGCTGATAGTAGGTACTGAATAGATGAGAGTCTGACTGAAAAATGTTTTGGAGAATGTGTCATCGACGGGAATAAGGAGCATTGTAAGAAGAAGTGAGGTGATAGTGTTTGAGTCAAACACTGATGCAAATTGCAGTTTGAGATTAAATGATACAGAAAAGCGTACTGAGATTAGCTGATAGAGAAAAGGATATTTTGCGTTGCATTTAGATAGCGTTGTGAACAATGTGTACGGTATAAAGGAAAGAGTGCCACTAGGAAGGAAAATGGCAGGGCCAATGAAAGTATTGGCAAAAAATACTGGAAGGACTGTAGGCGAAAGCATGTGACTAATAATGCATGTCATGGACACATACTATAGTTCCAGTGCTAACGTTTAGTACTAGAGCGTAAACGATGGTTCAGGAATATCAGGGGATATAAGTGAGACCTGTTGGCCTAAGTTACAACTCAAGTGAAATGATCAGAGGACGTAATCCGTGAACAACGTGAGGTGCTACGGGACTTCAGCTTTATGAAATGAAACTGGAGAGAATGACTGAGTACCAGAGCTTATGAGAGGAGCTTTAGCAAGCAGAAGGATAATAAGATTATATATGCAGAGTGAGTCGAAGAGGAGTACTTTTTCGAATCCACTCATCGGGCAATGTGAGGTTAAGCTAAAAATTAATTAATAAATAAAGAAAAACACAAACAAAATTTCAGTGTTGCATATGTTCGCCTGAGAAAACGATATTCTTTCATATTCTCCCAAACTCTCACCTACATAATGTTCTCTTCTCTCTCTCTCTCTCTCCTGTTCCCTTGTACATTATTCGGGCTGTCTTTCCATATGCACCATTCTGTATTATTCATCTCCTCCTTTATTCAGCCCTTGCTGCGTTCTTGTCGCCCTTTTCCATAATTGAGTTCACTGTCTTATTCACAAGTCCTCCTGTATTCACCTCCTGCTTTCTTCACATGTGCCCAGTGCTTTCCTGTTCGCCTTGTTCACCACATTCACCTGTTGCTGTGCTTCAACCGTCCTTGTCAGTCCCTAACTCCTTTCCCCTTGATTCGCCATCTTCGCCCACCAAACGAAGCAGACAATTGTGGAGTGAATTAATGGGGGTAAATCATATCATATACATTGGTGTGAAAAGCGATAGCAGTGCTTTAAGAACACAGAAATTAAAGAGTGATATGAAAGTAAATTACCACAATCTACGTGTGAAAAAACAGGCCTGTGATACTTACAGGACAAAAAAATATGTATGCTGTACATATATACTAACGTAAGAACATCCACAACACCTGAGATAGTGCAGATATAGCAATGGCACTGAGATCGCTAGGATAACAATGATTCTCTTCAGTCCGTTAACGCCTATTATGTTGTATTCTTGGTAGTTAAGTCACTTATTCAGTTGAAGATGAGTATATATATAATCAGCAAAGGTTAGCGGGTAGACTGTAGCACCAGTCGAAAAGGGCGGCACATCCAAGGTGGACGGAAAGTTGATGACAGAGAGAGCTGGAACTTCCATTTTATCAGCCCTCGGAATTTGCTTCTGACCATCCCCTTCTGAGCATTTTCAGTGTTTCAGTAACACAACATGCTCTCCAGTACAAGTTCCTTTATCTGTCAACACCAAATTTCATGCACAGTATACATTACATTTCCTTTTCAAAATTTAAAAAATGGCACAGAATAAGGAGGCCTCGGAGTCCCGAGGGGGGGGGGGACCATAAATGCCACCATCCGCCCCTCTCCCGGTGACAACTCAGCGAGATGCTTGGAATCACTGTATGACTAACTTCATTTATGCAACATTTGCGGTCTTTCCTCTAACTTTCTCTCTGTCGAACACCACCTCTCCTCCTCTTAACCTCATCTTCTCTACCTGACAGAGACTCAGCTGTCTGAGGCAACAGAGAGTAAACCCTTTTCTGTTTCCTCCTACTTTCTCTATACCTCTCTTCCTTTTATTCATCAATGATCTTCTAAGCTGTACTTCTAACCATGTCCACTCGTACACTGATGATTCCACCCTTCGCCTTTCCATTTGGTTCCCGCAACGTCCATCTCAGCAGTGACTGCAACAAGCAAGGGATGAGGCTACGGCACACCTAATGTCTGACTTGGCTCGTATCTCTGGAGTAAAAATAATGTTGTTTTTAATGCATCAAAGACTTAGTTCTTACACCTATGAACCCAACAAAATCTTCCACAGGAGTACCCTCTAATGTATAACAATATCCAACTCAAGCCTTCATCATTCTTGAACATGCTTGGGGTTTTATTCACTTGCGATTTATCTTGGAAATATCATATTACATCTCTTGTAAAGTCTGCTTCCAAGAGATTAGGTGTGCTAAGCTGACTCCGTCACTTTTATTACCCTTGCACAGTTGTTTACCATATACACGGACTTTATTCGCCCCTGTGTAGAGTACAACTCTAATGTGTGGGGATTCTCCCCACATACAGCTCTTCTCAATAGGGTGGAGTTAAATGCTTTTCGTCTCATTAACTCTTCTCTTACTGGCTCCCTTCAACCTCTGTCTCTTCACCACACTGTTGCATCTTTATCTCTTGTCTATCGTTACTTCCATGGTCATTGCTCCTCTGGACTGTCTGCTTGCATCGCTCCACCTCTACGACGGGTGTTTAGCGCCCGTCTAGCAATAAACTCTCATCCCTTTTATGTTCAACTCTCTAATGGAAGAGTTAACCGTTACTGCCAGTCCTTTATTTATGCAACAGGTCAACTCTGGAATTGTCTCCCTTTGACTGCATTTCCTACTTCCTATCATCTCCAGTCTTTCAAGCGCAGTGTGTCGAGGCATATCGACATGAACGGATCTTGAATTTGGCTCTCTTTTGTATTTTTTTTTTCTTGGAAGGAACTGTTATGCGGGCTCCTAGCCTTTGGTTCCTTCTTCCTTTCATAAAAAAAAAAATCTTTGTTTCTATTTTAAACCAGTACCAGCGTCTTCTTCATTTCCCAGTTCTTCAGGTAGTCATATAACTGATCTTTTATCGGCCTCAGTGTCCAGGTTGGCTTCATTTCACTTACTAAACCAGTGATGTTTACGTTAACAGATTGATGCTTACGTTTCATTAACGGGTGGCAGCGCTTGTTTTTCTACTCTCTCTCTCTCTCATTCTAGCAGATTAATGCTTGCGCCTCAATCATTTCATTACATGGTTCAGTTAATTAATGGGCTCTTGCACACATATACCACGTCTTTCTTGGGCAGTCGAGTTTGTGTTATCTCTCACCTAATTAACTAATATAACATAAAATCCACCATAACATGAGGCCTTCCTCGATATGTGAATGAGTTATGTGTATTTCTCAGCCCGTTATTATATGCTGAAAATCATCTTAGTCCACAATATCAACCCCTGCATGATCCAAATTAATGCTTTTGTTGTGTATATTTTCGTCAGATAATTACTCATCTTTGTTTGTATATATCTGCTGATTACGCCGGTCTGAAAGTAAGGGGCGGATGGGAAGACACCAAATTGCCAAGGCTCCTTTTTTATGCCCTTAATTTTCTACAAGGCGCGGTTCATTCACTTTCACCGTAATTTAATTTTGCTTGCACGTGATGATGCATTCGCCATAGTTTTATGGCAGCCTCCCAGAGTTATGGGTGACATTTAGTTGGCGTTTGAAGATGAGTTAAATTATTGCTGTACAATCCACGAGCCCTCTTAATTCACAATGTTTTATCCTTCTCTCATTTTATTCTTCTTGTACAAATAATGGCCCTTGTGTGTGTGTGTGTGTGTGTGTGTGTAACCAAAATGCCTCTGCAATTTTAACCCAATTTTTACTAAACTCGGTAGAAGGGTTGAGGGGAAAGCAATGAGCAAACCTTAGGCTTTGGTTCAAGGGTTTAGGGTAATGCAAAGTCAGCTTAAATTTTTTTTTTTTTTTTTTTGGGGGGGAGAGGGTCAAACATGGTGAAAGGATTAAAGACGAGGCAAGAACGAACGCTTTCAGTTTTGAGGACAAACAGACAAAAGTAAAGATCGTGGAGGAAGGTCAAACTCCGACCCTTGTGTCTGTGTGTCATCAAAATAACTATACAGTTTTGAACTTCTTTGGATTCAACTTACTGGATATGTTGACCAGTTGTTTTTTAAACCAACAGGTCACAGATAGAGATCATATGGTTGGCCTTGTGAAACAGTTTGTACCTGATTTGGATCAAACTTTGTGGAAGGGTTCAGATTAAGACAAGGAAAAAAGGAGATTCAGTTTTGAAAACAGTCAGTCAATGATCAGAGTTACAGAGAAAGGTCAAATATCAAGGTCACTGACCAAAGTCAAGGTTAGGTAATTAACCTAGGTGGAAGGCCGAAGGTTTAGGCAAGAATCAAGTAAATCTATTCTGAGTTGGAAGTCAAGGTCACAGGACAAAGTCATATAGTAGGCGGGGGTGAGTGTTGAACTCTCATGTGCTCCTTTTTGCTTTATTCTTGGTATAGACAGATTAATTTATTTTAGTTATGAGGAGACTTACCGAACTGAAAGGTATAGATATAGCCTTCATTAATCTCTTCACTTGCAGATGTCTTTCTCAAGGTAAGTCTGTTGGTTGGAAGAACAAAAACAGGAAGACATCATAGTTTTAAAGAGAGAGAGGATTACTATGTTCTTAGAAACGCACCATATCGAACATAAGACCCAGACAAGTGAGCACACTGAACAGGAGCAGGTTTTAGCAGATATACTGTTTACAGTGACTGTGGCAAACAGAACCTGAGAACTCAGTGTAAGATAGAAGTGTTAATAGTTGGGAAACACGACAGTGAATTATAGACCCTGCGTAAGTTGGACTACGGCAAAGTAACGATAACAACTGGCATGTGTTAAGCAGAACTCTTTCTTCTTCGTCCTGGAAGTAGGGTCCTCTTTTGCTGATGACGATTTCTACATGTCATTGCTTCCTTCCATCAGGCAATTTGATTAAAGTGCAACAGAACTTTTTGTACTGAAGAGATTCATGAAGTCCAGTTCCAAAGGCCTTTCCTAAGCCCAATATATTCGCCTACGAATAAAAAATACATATGAAATACGCGATTGTAGTGAATATATGAACAGAAGTAGCAGGTGGCGGTGACAGTGTGACTCGAGGCAGCAGGAATTGTTGGGTGTAAACTTGAGAGGACGTGCGTCTCAGCCTTCTGTTGAGTCGTGTGGCTCTGCCTGTAGAACTGGGATGGGTGGAGGTTGAATTCCATTTTTATTTTCTTGTCTTTCTCTTCGAGCATACTATTTTCAGCTGTCCTCATTTAGGTTTTTGTTTCATTCTGTAAACCCCCTATCATTTTTTCCACAGTTTACCCAGTATTTTCCACTGCTCCTCAAACCTCATCTCTGTTTTAAAGAAACATGGGTTATCTGGACTTCACAATATATATAGTTCTGTCATTATATATATTTTTGTTTATTCGATTCCTCTTGCCAGAACCTTATTTTGATTGTTCGTTTTATTAGTAATTTAAATATTCATCTCCATTTCCAGTTCACAATCATGAATTTTTCCTCAACTTCTTAGCACTGTTTATTATTAATGGATTAAACAATAATGGGTTTGCATACAGTGATTATAATACTTTAAAGGACACACAAATAATCAAACATATGACTGCAACAGAGCAGAGAAGAAAGCATTCATCTTTATAAAGGGTTTATGCTTCAGAACTAAAATGCAAAATATGTAAGTACTTCCAGAATGGTGGTGGTAAAAAAAAAAAAAAAAAAAAGGAGACGGTGAGTTAACTGAAGACAAATAATGAAAACACTAGAAACGAAAAGTGCTTGTTTGAAAAGATGGAAATAGGAAGGAGGAAAAGATGTGAAAAATACGAATTCGGAATGAAAGAAACAGAACTTAGTTTATATATATATATATATATATATATATATATATATATATATATATATATATATATATAAAACTAGATACATGAGTAGAAACAAAACGCGAATGAATCGCAACTACAAGTGAATATACTGTAGATCAGCTGCCTTTTACTGGACTGAATGATGTCATCTGTTGCCCGTACATAAACAAGTGTCTCGTTAACACAGTATAGTTTCCTTAAGCTTGTGGAGTGTTAAGAAAAGTTATGTAATACAGGAGAAATGAAATAAACAAAAAGTTTTGTTACATAATAGATAATTTCCTCCGCCAAGGATGTTATGTTTTTTCTCGCGTTTGTTTGTCTTTTATCAGGATTACTCAAAAAGTTATGAACGGCTTTTGCTAAATTATTTTGGAGTGGTGGGGTATGGCCCATGGAATAATCCATCAGATTTTAGAGCTGATCCGAATTATCATCCGGATCCAGGATTTTTTAAAAAGATTCTTTGCCATTACGGGATAGTGGCAATTTCAAGATTTTTGCTTCTAAATCGATAAATAATGTCTGCAGCGATTGCACAAAAATTACAAGATAACATCTCCGCCTTGGCAAAGGTTTACAATCTCGGATTGCTCGTTAAAAATTTCGAAGCAGATATATACTAGGTAACTTTGCTACCAGCGTAGTGAACAGTAAGCCAGATGTGAACACTGACAGATTATACTGAACTCCCGCAGCTGACTAAAATTAATCCGGCTCATGTGTACGTGATGAGTGAGTAAAAAGGAATATAAATTATATGAAAGAATGAAAAATGATAGGGTAATGGATCAGTTTCATTACCATCATCTTCCGAAACCATATCTTTAGCTAAAAACCTCAGGTCCACCCTTTTCCCCCTCTTCACCTACAGTACATATCACACTGTTCGCCGCCCTCAGGATACCCTCCATCCGTGCCACACAACCTTCCTTTGTATTTATTTCCAGTCAGTCCGTTCACCTCATCCACGGTCTTCCTCTCTCCTTCCCCTCCACCTAACTCACAGAGACAATGTAAGCCAATCCCGCATCATCCATATTGCCAAATAACTCACATCCAACACTTACCAGCACACAGACACCGGCACCATAACTCACTCGATCTTCCTTGTCTGTCTCTCTATTCTTTGTTCTTACATAACTCATATCCAATCTTATGACTCGTGTCCTTTCAGCAAAGTCTAAGCTTCACGGTCATTCGTAGGAGGGAGGCTCAAACTGTACTGTCAGAAAACGATTTTTTACTTCCATGCTCATCTCCCTGTTTTCTTTCGCCACCCTCAGTGAAGTACCTGTAGTCCTTATATCCCTCTGTAACCTTGGTTAAGAAGCAAGATTTGCCAGTTAGGTAGCCGAGATTTTTCTCGACGTTTCACGATATTTACCGTAGGTTCGGGTACGAGTCAGAGTTGCCAGTTTGTCTACTGTTTGTGAGCGTACTTATTTCGTAAGTTGTATATTAATTTTTGTGCTCTTTTTCTTTATAATGTCTCATTTAAGTGATTGCTTCTTAAATTATGTAATTTAAGTTCGTATGATAAATGATTTAGAGTGATATCTACTGTAGGACTGCTTTGGCTTGTTTTGGTTGTCTCTGAATTGGCAACTGTTGCCCGTCGAGAGTATACTCGAAGTTAATATAAGCTTATATAAAGATGGGGTAGAGATTATTACAAGTTTAGTTGGGTGTCAGGTCAGTTTCAGTGAAGTGCAGTCGGTTTTGGTGTGGTGCAGTGTCAGTGTCAGTGAAGGTTGTATATTTTTGGTACTTGTGAAAACAGTGGCAAACAGTGGCGGGTTACTGAAGTTTGTGTATCATTGGAACTTGAGAAAACAGGGAAGTGTCAAGCATTAAGTGTAATAACTGAGAAGTGTTGTCAAGCATTAAGTGTAATAACCGTGAAGTGTTGTCAAGCATTAAGTGTAATAACTGTGAAGTGTCGTCAAGCATTACGTGTAATAGCAGTTAGTAAAGTGTGTATAGCTCCAGTGCTTGTGAGAACAGAGAAGTGTTGTCAAGCATTAAGTGTAATTGCAATGAGTAAAGTGTGTATAGCTCCAGTGCCTGTGTGATAACAGTTATGAGAGGTTGGAAAGCATTAAGTTGAATTAATTGGAAAATAAAGACAGTGAACTTAAAGGGGGGCAGTGTTTATTTTCGCCTCAGCTGATCTTGTGTACAGTACACCTTAAGGCTGACCATAGGAAGAACAGCTCACTGGGCAACGTCCATCCTGTACTGTACTACTGCTGTTGGAACCTGTGGCAGTGTTGGAGAGGACGTAACACTATCGTGAATTATTTTCATCCTCTAAATATCAAGACTTAAATATCTGAAGAAGCCAATCGTCTCCATTTTATGACGTTTCAGTTTCACTTTGCATATGGTAACCGAATTCCTTTCCCATAGCGCGGGTAGAATCCTTATACTGCCAACACCGGTAAAGGAAGGTGTCCTTGGGGATGCCAGTGAAATGACTCTGCACCATTCATTTATCATTCAAGTCCTGCGACGGTCGGTTCCATTCCCCAAAACAGTACGTCCTTCTCTATATACCTCCTCTCTCTCTCTCTCTCCCCATTAATATGATCATTGTCCTCCTTAACCACATTCGCAGCACGTACCTCTCTCCTTCTCTCTCTTTCATT